>NW_007736046.1:36831-38989 GCF_000696425.1 Galeopterus variegatus
TTGCTTTTTTAACAATTATACTTAGATTACTCATGAACATTTTATGAGATTTTTTTTTTTTCGGCAGTTGACTGACGCGGGGATCCGAACCCCTACATCGGTGTTATAACACTGCACTGTAATCAACTGAGCTAACCGGCCAGCCCAAAGGAGGCCTTTTAATATCTATTTTTTCATGTATGTTTGTTCCTGACCCTTGAGGTTTGAACATCATGAATTTTTTTTAAATATGAAAACTATATTAAATAAAAGTTCTAAACTGTTGTCTGACTGCCCCCATGTCCAGTCCCATCACACACTGGGAGGAGAGGCTGATGGCAAGTGAATGTGGTCCTCTTCGTTTTTTGGGTATGAATAGTTAAAATGTTAGCTCATTTGAGGAACAAACACTATTATCCAGAAAGAAATCACGGGGGATGTAGATTCCTTTTTTTAAAAAGGGAATTTAATATTACAAGTTAAGTGCATCCTAATTTTCTCTTTCCTAAACCTAAACTTTATGTTATTACCTTATTGTGCCTCTTAGAATTTCTCAAACCTCTAAACAAAGGGGTAAAAAGTACGGAGCTACAAAAGACTCCAAATCCTTTTCTGGTGTCAGAACACAATACCAGTGCCTGGTCCAATTACACAGGACTATTCCTTCTTCTCTTTGAGTTGCAGAAAAAACATGGTCCTGTTTCTTAACTTGCACTCATATTCATTAGGCAGCTCTAACTGCACTTTAAGCAACATAGTAATAGTAAATGAAGCACAGACACCTGACTAAATTTCTAGATTGATATGGATTGATACTTTGAAAAGTTTGTCTCTTTATTGAAAAAAGAAAAAAAAAGAATTCCAACCTTCTGACACTTCACTGATATTCAAAATCTCAAAACACATTTCCATAGATTTGTAGATATCCCAAAATGTCTGTGCCTCCAGACCTTGCAATGAATAAGCCAGTACAAGCAAATGGAATCTTGTTTCTTTGGGAGTGCCTATGGCAACAGCACCAGCTTTACGGAAACAGACCTGGATTTGAAGACTAAGGCCATCTCTTATACTACTTATGTGTCTAAGGGCAAGATGCCCTATCTCTTTAAGCTTTTTGCTTTCTTTTCTAGAAAAAGAAGATAATAAATGCTTTCCTCATTAGATTATTGTATATCTGAAATAACTTAGGTAAACTGAGTTACTAGAACAGGGCTGGTGTTCAATGAATATGATACCCCCAATTAGCAAAGCAGAGAAATAGACTCAACTATAGTTACTAGAAAAAGAAGATACTTGGAGTGTGTTTCATTTTTTTTTTTTTTTATCTTTTTCGTGACCGGTAAGGGGATCACAACCCTTGGTGTGGTGTCGCCCGCACCGTGCTCAGCCAGTGAGCGCACTGGCCTTCCCATATAGGATCCGAACCCGCAGCGGTAGCGTCGCTGTGCTCCCAGCGCCGCACTCTCCCGAGTGCGCCACGGGGTCGGCCCTTGGAGTGTGTTTCAAAGAGACATTATCAAATGGGAAAGCACAAAATTCTTTTTTCAAGTGGTTACATATTGTGATTTGCATCATCCTTTCTAGAAGCAAGGAGAGCCTTGGCATTACCAAAGCTATTACCAAAGCTACTAACTCTGTGATTACTACTTTAGGGCAAGATATGAGCTTTTCCTTTTAAGTTAGATCTCAGATGAAAATTTTTCCAGTTTTTTGCAAATTCAAATATTAGAATCAATTTTGAAAACATCCATCAATTATCTTTGCAATTGAGCTAAGCCAAATGAAATCTTAATCTCGGAATTTCATTTCTGAAGCTATATTTCCATTCACATAAATTCTTTCCCTCTTTGTATGGCTTTGGAATAACCAAGATCTTCTGATCATGTTCCCTTATTTTTGTGTTCTTTACAGAAACACAGATATTCTTCTTTCATATTTGTTTGACCATGACCAATGGCCTGATGTGCTCTGTGCACCTCTAGTAACTTTCCATGTAAGTTTGTGGTCAGTTCTTAATTTGTGTTTCCCACATATTTTCTATAATTTTATCAATCTGCTTCCCAACCCTGAATGACTTAGACAATTTGATGACCCAAATCTAACATGCTTAGAACTCACGGTCTTTAGCCAACCTCATCTGGATTGGGACCTCACAAACTAAGCAAAACCAGCCCTTGAC
>NW_007736046.1:40223-48593 GCF_000696425.1 Galeopterus variegatus
GGGAGAGCCTGGTGCTGACAACACCAAGTCAAGGGTTAAGATCCCTTTACTGGTCATCTTTTTAAAACAAACAAACAAACAAACAAACAAAAACCCCAATACTATTAGAACTGTGCCTCAAGAAAAATAGGCTGTGAGTGGATGCCTGTGGGAATCTCCTAATAATAAGGTACATAACCTTTAGGGCACGGCCTCCTAAGGCTTTTTCTTTAAAATGCTTCCTAATTTGATAGTTGTGTGTCTGAGAGTTAAGATTGGAGTCATTGTTTGAGTGCAGCGTTACCTCACCAGAGCATATCCTTATAAAAGAACATAAAGTATTTAGTCCTCCGTGCCTCCCAGGCAGTTTAATAAGTCCTGCTTCCCTGCATTTATTAACAGGAACAGACAAGATAACAAGACTTAGCCAAGGCCATCAACACTAAGGGTAGAACCAGGCACAGAAATCCCACCTTTTAACTTTTCTGATCAATTCAGTAAACTCATAATAATCTATAGGACTTGTACTTACCTGGAATTTTAATTTTTTTTTTTTTTGAAAATCGCATGTTTTGGACAGAGTGGTACCTGTTCCTAACAGTACTACTATATTTAGTGATATCACTAAATGATTAGTTTTCAGAAACGGAAGGACTGAGGGAGTCTTTACAGAAAGAGAGGATAGAGCTTTATCAGTTGTCTTAATGAACTGGATGTCTCATGGTGCCTTTCTCTGCCATTTGGAATTTGGTGATCTGAACCCAATTAGACTTTTTAAAAATGAAAGTTACTGCCAATCATGTGCCTCCTCAAGAAAATGTAACAAAGTGAAAGGAGATGGCTGTTTCTTGTCGGGTGTCTATAATTCCACCTGATACATAGAAGACATTCAGTTGAATTATTTGATTTTTAGAAAAGTAAAATCCCGCATGCAAATCAACAGTTCTTTTAGCCTAAATCTTTAGAACACAAAGGTTTGTTTTTTTTTTTAATTAGAGGTGAAGCACTATCTATAAATAATAGATTTAGCAGGCTGTATTTTTTATTTTTGTTTTTCTTAATGCAAGCATGAGTCACATAGGCCACTGCAGGGGAGTACATTAAAGGCATCATCAGCTCAGAATTTTCTACCCCTGGCCACTCTGATATGGCAGATTTGGGCTGTGGGTGGGCAGGAGGACACAGGTTACAGGAGTGGGAGGATCACTGAAAGCAAGGGAGCTACTGAATGCCCTGCTGTGACTCTCCCAGGCTGAGTGGAGTCACTATCTGGATAAGAGGGTCTCATTGTACCCAGCCCCACAGGAAACTTTCAGCATTGGGCAGAGAGAGTTGGTTAACTCCTTGCTGTCCACAAGGAATAAAGTAGTGTCCTGTGAACTGGTAGCTTTACTCAGTGCAATTATTTACCTCTTACATTAAATTTTGCTCAAGTCTCTCAGAATTTTTGAAAGACAAACATTTGGATACGGGCAAGCAAGCAAAAAAGAAAAGGGAAAAACCTTAAATTTCATTTCGTTACCCTCGATCATTCAGTAAAGTCTTTTGAAAGTTAATGCAGCACAGAAAGACTGAACAATGCGAACTATGGAGTAACTGGATCAACTGAGTTAGAACTAAGACACGAACACAAAGGTTTGTTTTTTTTTTTAATTAGAGGTGAAGCACTATCTATAAATAATAGATTTAGCAGGCTGTATTTTTTATTTTTGTTTTTCTTAATGCAAGCATGAGTCACATAGGCCACTGCAGGGGAGTACATTAAAGGCATCATCAGCTCAGAATTTTCTACCCCTGGCCACTCTGATATGGCAGATTTGGGCTGTGGGTGGGCAGGAGGACACAGGTTACAGGAGTGGGAGGATCACTGAAAGCAAGGGAGCTACTGAATGCCCTGCTGTGACTCTCCCAGGCTGAGTGGAGTCACTATCTGGATAAGAGGGTCTCATTGTACCCAGCCCCACAGGAAACTTTCAGCATTGGGCAGAGAGAGTTGGTTAACTCCTTGCTGTCCACAAGGAATAAAGTAGTGTCCTGTGAACTGGTAGCTTTACTCAGTGCAATTATTTACCTCTTACATTAAATTTTGCTCAAGTCTCTCAGAATTTTTGAAAGACAAACATTTGGATATGGGCAAGCAAGCAAAAAAGAAAAGGAAAAAACCTTAAATTTCATTTTGTTACCCTCGATCATTCAGTAAAGTCTTCTGAAAGTTAATGTAGCACAGAAAGACAGAAAAATGCGAACTATGGAGTAACTGGATCAACTGAGTTAGAACTAAGACATGGCTTTCAGCTAGCAAGCTTTAGGGGTGTCCCAGCCTGGAATTTACTTGGCTTTCATAGTTTTTAAGAGGTTGGTTTTTATTCTAAACCCAAATCCCACCTCACCTCCTCAAACACACAGGCATATACAAATCGGGTTTTGTAATGACGCCAAAACAGATAAGGAAGGGAAGTCCAGATGAACAGCCAGCAATGAGAGGGTGATGATTTGGGCAAGTTGTATCTACACAGCATTTCCTTCAAGACCCGCAGAGCTCCACGCAGATTCTATCTCACTAATCCCCAGTGGCGCTTTCTCAAAGCGCCTTTATCCAGGCTCTGTCCATAGAGAAAGTGAGGCACAGCGAGCAGAGATGGTTAAGCCGGCGGCGGGACGCTGGAAACTTGACCCCAGGCTCCTGACGCACGGGCCATTGTCCTTTCCGCGCCACCACGCCACCTTCCTGTCAGGTGCCTGGTAAACAGGTCAACTGATCTGCCGATTAGATGCCTCCTGCCTACGTGCACTGGCTGGGGCGCTGTAGCTTTTCCTGGTCAGAGCTAACATGTTAAGCACGAATCGGTCAAGCTGAGATTCCGACGTTTTCTGGAACTGGAGAAAACTGCCTGGACCGCGGCGCAGCGTGGGCGGGCCGGGCCAGCGGGCAGGAAGCGGGACGCGGGCGGGACCAGGCGGGCTCCGGAGAGGTCGCCGAGGGGCGCGCCGCCTCCCCGGGCAGTGCTCAGGGGCAAGTCCAGGGACGGGCGCGAGAGAAAACCACCCCTGGTTTGTTAATTTCTTTGTCCTCTCAAATGCCACTGGCACATTCCTTGAAAAAAAAAAAAAGAAAGAAATTAAGAGAGAGAAGAAAAAAGACAAGGAAAATGGAGACGGGAAAAGGCCCTGAGAAAGAGCGCGCTGGAACCTCCGCCGAGGGGACACAGGAGTCCCTTCGCGCCCGGGCATCGGGGGTCGCGAGGGGACGACCCGGGCCCTGGGCGGCTGCTGATCGCACAGGCGTCCCGCTCCCCGCCGCCGAGCAGGCGCGCGCCGCGGTAATTGGGCACAGGGGCCTTTTTCAGAGCCGCTCAGTCGGTAAATGAAACGTCCCTCGCTGTGATCCCGCGTGTGGGGGCGGCGGCCGCTGCTCTTTCACAGCCCAGGCCCTCCGTGGCCCCGACGCCCTCCCCTCCCTGGGCGCCCCCGGGGCTCGTGCCCCACCGGAGGCTCCTGCGCTCTCGGCCTGGTGCAGCTCGTCTGGGTGCAACTCGTCCGGGTGCAGCTCGGCCTAGTGCAACTCGTCTGAAACCCGGAGGTCGGGATGAGACCATGCAGGAGAACCCGAATTAGTCGTCGAGGTCAAGACCTGGAGAGATAACTAAATTCACCTTGTTGATTATTAGAATCTCCTTTTTATTTAATGTGTGTCAAAGAAGTATTTTCACCCAATGCAACTGGACGCTGACCCCTTCTTCTAGAGCATTTCACCTGAAACCATCTAAGCAGGAGCACACTGATGACCCAAGCCTGCTGTGGCCTCGACTTCTCCCAGTTCAGGGCTCAGTAAATTGCCAAACACTCCCCAGTCTATCCTCGCAGGAGCCACTGGAAACTGGCTTCTTTGGCCGTGGCCTTTATTCTCCTTCGGAGAGAAGGCGCTTGACCTCTTGGGAAAGACAGGAGGGACTTGCCCCTCTCAGCATCACCCATTCTTCCTGCTGACAGGGTCACTGCTGGACTTCCTAACCCAACCAAGGACCTCAGAAACATGGTAGCTCCAAGGCCTGGGTGATCCATCCAAGTGGAGAATCTCTGCAGACTCTCTGTACCCACCAGTAACAAGCACGAGGGTCACACTACTGGCTTAGTACTTGCCATTTGCCTTTATTATCTTATGCTGTCCTCACAAGTCTATTTTGTGATGGTCAAACAATCTCAGGGAGGTTCAGATACTTGTCCAAATGGCACAACTTGTAAATGGCAGGTATGTCTGGCTCCATGCTCTTAAAGCTTCCTCAGTTTTGGGCTAGAGTCAGACCAATACTGCACACTCCAGCAGCGGAAAGGACAGAAGGGCAGCGGGGAAGGGAGGAGGCATTTAACTTTTGGTTAGATACTAGTTGAGAAAACCAGATTGTAGAAGTGACATTCCTATTCTCACTGGAGGGACCCTGCCGTAGCTTTTTCCTCTGAGGGATTTCCTCACAGGCTTGAGATTTTAGTTGGCATCAGAGAAAGTCAGGTGCTCAGCAGAGGGAGACTCCAGCTGTGAAATCCATCTGGGAGAGGCTAAAAACTCAACACAGTTCCAGAGTTCAAAACTGTGGTAGCTTCGACAGCAACAAATAATTAGATATTGATTAACTCACTGAGATTAATGGAAATGGGGTAGGAGTAAAAAGAGGGGAACCATAGTGATGCCCTCATTGCTGCCATAAGAATAGCTTTCCAGTTTAGAATACTGACTTGATATTCTTTATTTTGCATATGCCATAAAGTGAAGCTTGATGTCATCTGCAGGGTCAGATGGCATGCGACCATCTTCAGGATGGGATTGTTACATCACAATGCATTCTGACACTTCAAAAACGAGACTGCTTTCAGGAACGTCAAAGAAGAGCCACTTTACAGAGAATTGTATCTGAGAAAGATTCCCTTGTAACTGGAAGCAACTTATACAAATATTTTTACAAAGTCAGAATCATTTATCTAACAGAGAAACTTCAGTTCAAGCTAATATGTCAGTGGAATGCCATTTTTGTATGGTTTTTCATTTGTTTCAAAAACAAATCCAGGGAAGCCAGATTAATCAGGAACCTGATTATGTTTCTCCATATATGAAAGAATAATAATCCTATTGAAAAGGCTTATCTTGGTCAAGGATGTAGCCAATAGAAGCAATGTTGCTTTCTAGTGACATTTGTGTAGGGTTGGTTGATTGTGGTAAAGAGCTAGGAACTGGGGCCTGCCAAGTTCTAACAAAATTCCTCTTCCTTCTTTCTCGTGAAAGAAAAATAGTGCATTGAACCCAAGTGGCCAAGCACAATAAGAAGTGACAGCTATTGTACTAGCCTAACACATTGCCTGTTTCTGCCAGTAAATCCTTCAGCCATTTACATCTTAGTATGAATTTGTTTTCCTCCTATATGATGGAAGGAATCAATACATTTTTTACAGTTTATTCTTTTACAAATCACTAAATGTTTTGTAGTAGAAAGCATTTCTTTCTGTGATCCACAGCCCATCTGAAAAACCTATTATTAGATCACTGAGAGGTTTGATGGATGGAGCAAGAGGTGAAAGTAGGGATAATTCTGGTTAATTGTGCTGTCTTCCTGGAGAGCAGGCCTGGGGTTGGGGTGAGGAATTGACAGCAAGAGGATTAGGGCTTCAAAACTTCAGTACTGAAGGCACTTAGTGACCAGTGTGAAGGGGAAATAAGATTCTGGCAGATGAGGAAGGAACACAGAAAGGGAATCAGGAACCAGACTTAATTTGCTTTATGGTTTAACTAGATTAGGTCTGGGTATGGGCCGCCACCTCATATACACTGACCCCAGGACATGGCCCACTTTTGGTAGGAAGGCTCACATGGGCCAGCACGTCACTGTTAAGTCAGAAATAGAGGTTACTAAACTGCTGTTGCTGCTATACATGACTGAGACAACTATTGCCCAGAAAAATTAAGACACTGCATCCTAAATTTTAACAATCGAATTTTCCTGGGTTCCTGGACTATATATAGCCCTAGGTTTTTACATTTATCTTCTATATCAGTAGATAGGCCATATTAAGCCACATTTACTAAAAACTTTTGCTTTGTTTTTTGACCAACGACTACAGAGTAAGTACTTAAAACAATTTTTTTTGCTATGGTGAAATATATATAACGTCATAAAATTTACAGTTTTAACCATTTTTAAGTGTACAGTTCAGTGGCAATAAGTACATTCACATTGTTGTGCAACCATCCCCACCATCCATCACCAGAACTTTCTCATCCTCCCATACCCCACCCATTAAATAATAACTCCCCGTTCTACCCTCCCCCCAGCCTCTGGTAACCATTATTCTACTTTCCTTCTGTATGTATTTGACTATTCTAGGTACCTTATGTAAGTGGAATCATACAATATTTGTCCCTTTGTGCCTGGCTTATTTCACTTGGCATAATGTCAAGATATATCCAAGTTGTAGAATGTGTCAGAATTTCATTCTCTTTTATGGTTGAGTAATATTCCATTGTATGTGTAAAGACATTTTGTTTATTCGTTCATTCTTCAATGGAAGTAACTACTTTTTAAGAAGTACCCCAGTACTGACACATAACAATGACGTTGTCCTTCAGAACAGAGCACTTGTGAAGTTATACACTTACTAAGTGATGACTTGTGTCATGAGATGAATTGTGTTCCCTCAAAATTCATATGTTGAATTACTAACTCCTAGGACCACAGAATGTGACTCTGGAGATCGTCCTTTAAAGAGGTGATTAAGTCAAAATGAGGCCATTAAGGTGGACCCTCATCCAATCTGGCTGGTGCCCTTATTAGAGGACATTGGGGCACACGAAGAGATACCGGGGATGCACACAGAGAAAAGACCATGTGTGGACACAGTGGGGGCAGCCGTCTGCAAGCCAACAAGAGAGGCCTCAGCAGAAATGAACCCTGCCAACACTTTGATCTTGGACTTTACACCACCAAAAGTGTGAGAAAATAAGTTTCTACTATTTTAAATCACCTAATCAGTGGTAGTTTGTTATGCCAGCCCTAGCAAACTAATACAACTTGTGACAAAAAAAGAATTCGTGGTGTTGTTGAAGTTGTCTCAGAATCCATTTAAGCCTGGTCACCATCAGCCTGGTGACTTTATGGTCACAAACATTGCTGTCTATCTTTTTTCATCATATTTGCCTTTAAATGGCTTTTGACTCTTTAACAAAAAATTAAATCCTCTCTTAAAGGCTAAAATGCCTTCTACTGAGGATATTCAAGGGAATACTCTGCCAACTTTGAAGGCAATTCTGAAAGCAAATTGCTTTGAGCAATAGCGCCAGAATTGGGAAAAGTATTTTGTCCATGGTAACTTGCACTGAAGGAGACGACAACACTCATTAATATAAATACGCACCATTATATTTGCTAAAGACGACGGCGCGCTACTTCATATCCCTGCCTCTCCTGTCTAAGCAGAACGTGTGGATTTGGAACTTGCTTCACACTTTTTTTTTCCTCCAAGAGCTCAGCTCTTCAAAGAGCTCTATGACCTGACTCTTAAACCAAAGCTGCAGAGCCTTCTGTTTCCTTAATCCGCAGCTGGGTTGCTTTGATACTTTGGTCAAAAGGATCAGCTGTCAGTGGGACTCAGTTCCCAGCAAGGTCCAGTGCAACCCTCTCCCCTTGCCCTCAGATGGAACAAGCAAAGGTTGCAGGGGGTGGGGGTTGGGGGTCATGGTAAAAAGATTGTAAATGATATGGAAAAGATGGCAAGTTCTAGGAAACTAGGATTTTGTGTCTTCAGGAAAAAGAACTGAGTTGAAATTGGGGACCCTGAGCCATTCTGTGCACTTGGCTTGGTGGAGACATCATCATTTGTCAGGCATTTCCTAAAAAGCTTTCAATTACATTATCTTGTAAAATTATTTTAGGAGGAAAGAAGAGATTGGAATAAGAATCCTGGTCACTGTCATGACTGCCTCAATCTCTGACTCTATCGAGGGTCCTTGTCTGCAAATATCCCACTGGAAAAATTTCAAAAATGACACCAACTAGGAATCTCATTTATTTGTTAACAATTAGTTTTATTTTTTTTTTAATTATTTTTTAAAATTTTATTTTGTCGATATACAATGTGGTTGATTATTGTGGCCCATTACCGAAACCTCCCTCCCTCTTCCCTCTAACAATTAGTTTTCTTTTTTTCTTTTTTTTTTTGTCCTTTTTGAGACCGGCCGCACCGCGCTCAGCCAGTGAGCGCTGTGAGCGCACCAGTCATCCCTATATAGGATCCAAACCCGCGGCGGGAGCGCTGCTGCGCTCCCAGCGCCGAGCACCGCACTCTCCTGAGGGCGCCCCGGGCTCGGCCCTAACAATTAGTTTTTTTTTTTTTTTTTTTTTTTTTTTT
>NW_007736046.1:48603-50426 GCF_000696425.1 Galeopterus variegatus
TAAAAAGACTGTAAATGATATGGAAAAGATGGCAAGTTCTAGCAAACTAGGCTTTTGTGTCTTCAGGAAAAAGAGCTGAGTTGAAATTGGGGACCCTGAGCCATTCTGTGCACTTGGCTTGGTGGAGACATCATCATTTGTCAGGCATTTCCTAAAAAGCTTTCAATTACATTATCTTGTAAAATTATTTTAGGAGGAAAGAAGAGATTGGGATAAGAATCCTGGTCACTGTCATGACTGCATCAATCTCTGACTCTATCGAGGATCCTTGTCTGCAAACATTCCATTGGAAAAATTTCAGAAATGACACCAACTAGGAATCTCATTTATTTGTTAACAATTAGTTTTCTAAAAAAGAAAATCATATTTCTCTCTGGGCTGAGCTCCTTGAGGATGGGTCTGTGCCTTCATCACTTTACATATTCAACACGGTCCAGGGCACCTAGTCGGTACTCTAAATACAAAGTAAACAACCTATGGCCTTTACTCCATTTTCAGTTCCCGTGATTCCAATCTCCACTATCCTCTGTTGTGTTCCTCATTACTGACCCATTTCCACTTGATTTTCTCTCACTTTGTAATCATCATATGGAAACCTAGATTTATAGTAAAACTTTACCCATGGCCAGAATAGCTTTTATCTTCACCACAGCTCTGAATTTGAACTTGCAAAGCATGTTGGGGGCTACAAAAAGTAAACCGACGCTATATAAGCCTGGGTTTGAGTCAGTTGAAAATGGACCTGGACTTGGACTAAAGCTGTCTGCCCTCCTCCTGTCAACCATTTCTCAGGCAGGTAAGAAATGGTGTCACAGCCAAAGGAACCCAGCCATTATAGCTCCTTTAATTTTTGAAGTCACCTGACTTTCAGGTACCTCTTCAGACTTCAGGTGGTCAATAAGTTAGGTTAAGAGCTCTTTTGGTTAAGAAAAAGAAAATCTAGTGCATGATGACAATTCCTTTCATTAGAAAGAGACAGATGAACCAAATCCCCTGTTAAAAGACCTGCCTTTATCTCCCCCTGTCCTGGAGCTCTTGGTTGGAGTGAAATAGAACAACTTATTTCACTGTTCCCCTCAAAACATGCCTTATACAAAATGATCGTATGTGGGCAGAGACCAAGAATGATACCCCCACACAGTGAAAGAAGTTTTAATTCCTTATCCTTAGGAAAACGCTTTTCCAGTGAGCCCTGGCTATTCCAGCAGACCACCATGCAGGCTGGTAGGTGGGGGCGCTCTCTTTGTAGACACCAACCCCTTCAGGAACCTCTTAACTGTGCCTGAACTGGCAATCATGCCTATTGAGAAGGCACTTTCTTTTTTGAGGACCGAAGAATGCAATATGCACAATTTACCTTTTTTCCTCAGGAGCTATTTTATTCCTCATTAATGCCAAGAGAAAGGGCTTATAAGGACTCTTGATATGTAAACGTCTAATTAGGAAACTTTCAAAGCTGACACCATGTAAAATGCTCACATGTGATTTAAAAGAGAAGAAAAAGAAAAAAGAACTTATCCATATAGTGCTATAGAAATCCTCTAATAAAATGAGTGTCTTATTTGTACATTCCACGTAAGCCAGGCAAAGCCTGTTGCTGTCACCCATTAAGTCAAACGTTCATGTTCTCCTCTGGAACAGTCAATCCTGCAGGCATTGGTTCAGTCTTATTGTCATAGCTTGGGTTTTCCTGAAGGAAGAACCTGACAGGCTTGTGTGCAGACAGATTATTTGAGGGTGATCCTAGTGAGGAGGAGAAAGAGATCAGGGAGAATAATACAGGGAAAGAGGGAAATGCAGTACTGTAGGAAACAGTGGCTTGA
>NW_007736046.1:50765-51455 GCF_000696425.1 Galeopterus variegatus
CTCTGGCTCACAGTCACTCGTGATGCTGCAGTGAAGTTGTGGACCCATGCTTCCATCATCCCAAGTTTTGACTGGGGCTGGAGGACCTACTTCCAAGATGGCACACACACATGGCATATAGCAGAAGCCCTCAGTTCCTCACTGGCTATTGGCAGTAGGCCTTATTAACTGTCACATGGGCCTCTCCATAGGACTGCTTGAGTGTCCTTACTGCATGGCATCTAGCTTCAGAGAGAGCAAGGCAGAAGCCACAATGTATTTTATGACTCAGTCAATAGTATTTATGCTATTGGTCACACAGACCAACCCTAATGCAATATTGGAGGGGACTGCACAGGAATGGGAATGCCAGAAAGTGGAGATAATTGGGAACCATCATGCAGCCTGGCTACAACATGTATGTGCTTAAGGGGCACTGTCAACACAAAAGGTACCAAGAACCCACATAGAACTGTATACCACAACACGACTGAAATAATACATGAGGCCAGAAGGATGTAAGCCGTGGTACTGCAGATGCCTGCTTGAGCTGTGCTTGCTTCACGCCTCTCACCACTCACATTGTCATTTCCTGGGCTCCTCAAGTTCAACCCCAGACGACGTTCAATTAAACAAAGATCTCAGAAAATGCTGATGTGCAAAGCTGATCTAGAATTTAAAAATTACAAGTACAATAGATGATCTGAAAAT
>NW_007736046.1:52562-54126 GCF_000696425.1 Galeopterus variegatus
AGTGGACCGGTCTCTATATGGGATCTGAACCCTCGGCGGGAGTGCCGCAGCGCTCCCAAGCACTGCACTCTACCGAGTGCACCACCGGGCCGGCCCAAAGTCATGATTTTTTGAAACACATGTAACAAAATCATTTTGGTGACTGCAGAAAAAAGCATTTCCACCTATAGGCTAAATAACCCTGGATCCCAAAGACACCTAATTGCTCATCCAACACCTATCCTCCTCCTTTTGTTATTAACCAGATCCAGTGTTGATGCCCAGCTTAAAAAAAAAAACAACTCCCCATCTTCTCCAGCAACTTGGAATGGCCATGTGTTCTGACCAGCAACATTTCATGAAGTCTGCTGGTGAGTTCTGGGGTTTTGCTTTCCTGATACACACATTGCTCGGACCTTTTATGTCCTGCCCCTGCCTGGAAAGTCAAGACAATGATGGAAGCTGGAGCCAATTTGCAGTCACAAGAGAAAGTCCAGGAGAATCAAAGAGATCTTGAGCAACTAACCGACCAACCACGGGTTAACTCTGTACTTGGGTGAAAAAAAAACTCCTCTGTGTCTTTAACACACTGTTGTTGGGTTTTTTTTAACAGGCAGTTGAATTCAATCCCTAATGGATACAGCCGACAAAAATATTTTTAGATCATCTCTAATCAAGTGATAATTTTGTTGCACTAATTGTTAAGTTTTTAAAATTTTCATTATTTTCAAGAAGTCTCAATTTTATCAAATTTGTAAAAAACCATCGTCATTGATCTTCTGAAAAACATTTGCCCCAGGACGCTATTGACACTTCTGCATGCTGGCGGGGTTTTTTTTTTTTTTTCTGTTTTTGGTCCCTTTGACTGGCCAAACTCTCGCACACCTTTGGGTCTTCACTGATGACAGGCCCTCTTTCTAGATGCCACCCCTTTGTCCCATCCCCAATTTGCCTGGCAAAGGAAAGGGTCTGGGGAGGCCCAATAGCTGGTCTTAACCTACTTCGTCCTCTTACCAGGTTCTCGACTCCACCACAGGAAAGAATTCAAGAGCAGAGTCACAGTGGAAAGTGAGGACAGGTTTAATGTAATGAATAAGAGATACAGGTTTCACAGACAGAGCAGGCCCAGCTCCAGAGACTGAGCAGGGCCCACACCAAGTTTAATACGAAAGTAAGAAAAACACGTTTAAAGTTTAGTACAGAGCGCAGGCTGGCTCAAGAGAGTGAGCAGCCGCGTGCTGAGAGTAAGCTTGACACGAAAAGAAAGCAATGCACGCACCACAGGCGGAGCGTGGGCTGGCCCCAGAGAGCGAGCAACAGCCCACCTTCTGCCAGGATTCGACTTTTATAGCTTGGCTATCTCATACATATTCATGCCATCTAATAAATATTCAACTAAGGGGGTGGTTTCCAGTTAAGTAACATAGTCTTGCACATGCTTGCACAGTCTTGCACATAGTCTTGCCCCTTTTGGGGCATATTCATTGGTCCAATTCTATAACATGCAGTAGGTATATTCAAGAATATTCTATGCTCTTTAGCATCTCTAGTGGAAGGTCATTCAGAGGATAAATTCCACTTTACT
>NW_007736046.1:54136-58418 GCF_000696425.1 Galeopterus variegatus
GGTTGCCTCAGGTCTTGGGCCTCTTCAGGGAGCCACCTCTCTGGTCAGCTTGGACTTGGCAGGGCTGCTGGGGCATGGGGCAGTACTACAGGATGTGTGGTCTCTGCTGAGCTTCCACCTCCCGTGCTGGATGTCTCCCTGCTCCGTACGCACTAGGCTGGGCTTGGGATGGAGCCGGGTAGCGGCGGTGAAGCCTGCTGCCGGATCATGAGGCGGCAGCCCCCCCAACAGAGTGTGTGGACTCTGGAGCTTTTACCTCTCCTGCTGGACGTCTCTGTGCTCCATACACATTGGGCTAGGCTGCTGGATCGCACGGCGGTGGTGTGGTCCCCGTGGAGTTCCCACCTCCCCTGCCGGACATCTCCCTGCTCCGTGGGCACTAGGCCAGGCTGGGAATGGAGCCGCGTGCCTGCAGTGAAGCCTACCTGCTAGATCACTCAGTGGCAGCCCCACAGGGTGTGTGGTTTCTGCGGAGCCTCCGCCTCCCCTGCCGGACGTCTCTCCACTCTGTGCGCACTGGGCTGGGCTGGGAATGGAGCAGGGTGGCGGCGGTGAAGCCTATCTGCTGGATTGTGCGACGGCGGCCCTGCAGGGCATGTGGTCTCTGCGGAGCTTCTGCCTCCCCCACTAGACGTCTCCCCGTTCCATATGCACTTGATGTTATGTTTTTATAGTTTAAATCGGTTGTTTTGTGGGAGAGAGTGATGCTAGGGACCATCTATTCTGCCATCTTGACTGGAAGTTCTCCACAAAAATATTTTTAGATCATCCCTAACCAAGTGATAATTTTGTTTCACTAATTGTTAAGTTTTTAAAATTTTCATTATTTTCAAGAAGTCTCAAATTTATCAAATTTGTAAAAAACCATCATTGTTGATCTTCTGAAAAACATTTGCCCCAGGATGCTATTGACACTTCTGCTCGCTGGTGGGGTTTTTAGGTTTTTTTTCTGAAAAACATTTGCCCCAGGATGCTATTGACACTTCTGCTCGCTGGTGGGGTTTTTAGGTTGTTTTTTTTTTTTTGGTCCCTTTGACTGGCCAAACTCTCGCAAACCTTTGGGTCTTCACTGATGACAGGCCCTCTTTCTAGTTGCCACCCCTTTGTCCCATCCCCAATTTGCCTGGCAAAGGAGAGGGTCTGGGGAGGCCCGATAGCTGGTCTCAACCTACTCCGTCCTCTTACCAGGTTCTTGACTTCACGATAGGAAAGAATTCAAGGGCAGAGTCACAGTAGAAAGTGAGGACAGGTTTAATGTAATGAATAAGAGATACAGATTTCACAGACAGAGCAAGGCCTAGCTCCAGAGACTGAGCAGGGCCCACACCAAGTTTAATACGAAAGTAAGAAAAACACGTTTAAAGTTTAGTACAGAGTGCAGGCTGGCTCAAGAGAGTGAGCAGCCGCGTGCTGAGAGTAAGCTTGACACAAAAAGAAAGGAATACACACACCACAGGCAGAGTGTGGGCTGGCCCCAGAGAGTGAGCAACAGCCCCACCTTCTGCCAGGATTCGACTTTTACAGCTTTGGTATCTAATACATATTCATGTTATCTAATAAATATTCAACTAAGGGGGTGGTTTCCAGTTAAGTAACATAGTCTTGCACATGCTCAGTTGATCTCCTTTTGGGGCACATTCATTGGTCCAATTCTATAACATGCAGTAGGTATATTCAAGAATATTCTATGCTCTTTAGCATCTCTAGTGGAAGGTCATTCAGAGGATAAATTCCACTTTACTGAGCATGCTCGGCTACTAGGATTATATAACCTCTCTCTATTGAAAGTGCCCAGCCACTGGATTTGCACAAGCCAGCACCTTGTGGTCTCAATCTTCCCATGTTGGTGCTGAAAGTAGGTTTAACAAGCAACACTAACTTACTCTAGGGGAGGGCAGAGAAGAGGGGCCTGAGACCTTGGGGAGTGGTTTATGGTGTGTCCTGAAAGCTAAACCCATGGAAACTGAGCACCTCCTATCTCATTTGCAGAGGCTTTCCCTGGGTCTTCCAATCTAAACCAAGAAACCCAGTTGCATTCTCATGCAAACAGAACCTTTTCTTTCAGGAATTTACCAAATTTATACATATATATTTCTTTTTTGAGAGTATGTGCTTAATACCTGTTTCCCCACTGAACCATAAGCTCTGTGAGGTCAGAGGCTGTATTGGTTGTGTCCATGCCTGTCTTCCTGGTCCCCCAAAGAGAACAGTATCAGGTGGAATGTTATGTCCACACTGTCTTTCAAGAAACCCCTGGAAAATCCAAGTGGAATGCTTTTGTTTCGAGGATTTACAGAATTTAGAGGCTATTAGAGATGATGTCTGTATTGGATTCTGCTAATTGAAATGTTTAATCTTTTCTATTTCTTATTTTTTTATTTCTCACAGAAAGCCTCTGGGGAGCAGGAATGTGTCCAGGCATGGTGACCTCCACAAGGAAGTCTGGGCAAACTTCCCTGCTGTCCAGCCAATCAATAGTTTCCAGGGGTGACAGGCTAGATTCTAATCCCTTTTAGTCACCAGGGGGAAAATATTGGTTGTCCACAGCTAAAGGTGAGAACCTCTTAATGCCTTCTCATATAATTTGTTTTTTTAAGGCTTGCATTTTGAAGAGGTAAATACAGATTGGAAAATATCTGTTTACACTCTGGTGGCAAAGCAGACATCTGGAGAGCATTTAACTGTGGTGATACTTTGCTCCCAAGTAAAGTTTCTGTTTGTTACAATCTAATGCAAAGTTATTTGGCTTTTCAAAAAGGTGCCATTCTCTGAGTTCTACACAAAACTGGAGGCAAGATTTCAAGATAAGCTATTTTGAGAATATTAAAACAAACCCAAATGAAAAGACCAGGAAAAACTGGAAAGAAATCCAACACGACATAAGAAAATTTGAAAATATAATGCCCAATTGGAAAATATATTACTATTTGCCACTTACTCTACTTCTTCCCCTAAAACACCTACTACAATGGAAGAGCCCATAACTGACTGATAAGTTATCCACCGCAGAGGTTATTCATAAAGAATTGACCAGAAAATCAGAAATATTTTTGAAACTATTTTATTAGGAAAAAAAAAAATTAAAAACCTGATAGAGCCAGAATACCCATCAAGAAGTTTTGCCAATAACAAAATAAAACTATTCAAACTTGAAATAAATAAATAAAAGAAGAAATTATGACCTACAGTTAAAGTCACCTTCAAGTCCACAAAAACAAGGTGTTCCGTGGCCCACTCTGCCTACTTCCTGGGGAGTCAAATTCATAAAGCTGAACTCAAGGTCAGAAAAATTAGTAGGATCCAGCGCACAGCTTTTGTTAGTAAGCGCACACAATAAAGTGTACATGATCGTTTAAAAATGTTTTTAATTGTTTCCATTTTGTTTTGTTGGAATGCACATAGCACAGAGTGGTTCTACTCTGTTCTGATGTCCTAATAGGTAAATAAATGAATAAATCCCTAGAACTTTCCTATGAAAATATAAGTAAGGCTGCCCCATGTTAAAGTTTCAGTCTAGCTGGAAGACTTCATAGCTTGCATTGTTTGTGTTTTTGTCTTTAGGTAAGTAGTAGAAATATTTCACCTGTGATGTCATAGTTTGATCTGTGGGCCTTGGGCTAGAAGAAACACAGATGGAACTAAGGAAAGTTTTACTGTGTGAACAGTGTGATATTCACTCTAAGAGACATTGTTTTGTGTATATACACAGAGAAAATTTTAACAAGCCATCATTTACTATGACAATGGGGACATATGAGTGGTTCTCAAACCAAAGAGCAGAGATTATCTCTTTGTGAGGACAAATTTGATTAAGAGGTACCCTTGTGCACTTTTTGTGGTATTGAACAGGGAGCCAAATGCTTAGCATCATTTTCACAGTGACCATTTTCCCAGCACCCGTGAGGAAAAGGCTGCCTGTCAGCACTTGGGTAAACAGTATCTCTGAGTGATGGAAGCAAAAGTACTCAGAGACAAGAAAAGAGTGGGCATTGAAAGTCTGTAAGGCCTGCATGCGATTCATGAAAGAACCAGAATGCTCAAAAAAAGAATGGAATTCTGTACCCACCCGTCTTCAGTCTCCTCAGGCTTTCCACAACCTTTAGACTCCAGGAATTCTTCCCTAGTTTCAATGAATAGAGTGAATACTCTAATGTTTGTGCCAATAGAGAAATAAAAGAGCACAGTTAACATAAAATAATGAGACATCATTTAAAGTCACACAAATAGTCACTTCCACTGTTGCAGCCTTGTAGGCTGGCAAAATGCTAGACATGGAGACACC
>NW_007736046.1:59117-60765 GCF_000696425.1 Galeopterus variegatus
GCACAGTTAACATAAAATAATGAGACATCTTTTAAAGTCACACAAATAGTCACTTCCACTGTTGCTGCCTTGTAGGCTGGCAAAATGCTAGACATGGAGACACAGCCTCGGCAACCAGTTTTTTGCTAGAAGATTACCTGGGGATATGAACCAGACTCGAATGAATACTTGAAATCTGTATACACAAAATTGTTCATGAGCCATGATCTTTTAATTTTTGCTCAAAGCCTCTGAAACAAAATGCAGTGAACCATCATTTACTCAGAAAGCACGGGGTCGTGGTGGAGACGAGGAATTGGAGGGGACTGTGGAAGAGAGGAGGAGCAAAGTGAAAGGCAATCCAGGAGATGATTTGTACCAGTCCATTGCTGAACATGTTTGCCTCCTACTTTGGAGTTCAGAGTTTGCGGAACATTTTATCTTTCTTTGTCGACAGAGAATCTTGTAGAATCATGGCCACTGAATCAACTCCATCACATTTGACATATATTGATGAGTATTCTCTATGGTTTTGACACTGTCCTGGCACAAAAGAAGATCAAAATATGACTAAAACCCAATCCCCACCTTTGAGACTTCTACAGTTTATTAAGGAAGTATATAAGAACTCTCTAGAACATGTATCTACAAAGCACTAATTGGCTTCAAAGCAGAAGTAACCAATCAATTCAACTACCCATCTACCCATTTATTTATTTAAATACTTCAGGCCTAGAAGACTGTATCAGGATACTCAAAGTTGACTTTTAAAATTTTATTTTCTTATTAATTTTATGTTCTTTTCTAAAATCTTTAATTTCGATGATAGACTGAAATTAAATGAAAAACATTTAACATCTGAAACACAGCAGTAGTTCTGGAAATAAGGGACAAAAGGCTTTGAAAAAGAAAAAAAAAAAGAAAGAAAATATATGCCCCCAAATTCATGCATAGCTCTACAATTCTACAAAATTGCTCTCAGACAATTTCTTCCAGACTACTGTAAAACAAGCTCATAAATTAGAAACAGAAAAGCACACTGATATCAATTAAAAAATAAAAGCAGAAAAGCACATTGATACCTGTTTAAAACAAACAGAAGAACTAAAAAAGGATAGTTATTGAGAGTCATTTTGTACATAGGCAAAAAGCTCCCTCAGATTAATAGCGTCCAGTTAGACAAGCATAGGGATTACAAGAAGATGTAGACGAATTGCCATAAGTTTAAAGTATCAGCTAATAAGGGCCAGCCTGTGGCTCACTCAGGAGAGTGTGGTGCTGAAAACACCAGGGCCATGGGTTCTGATCCTATATAGGAATGGCCGGTGCGCTCACTGGCTGAGCGCGGTGCGGGCGACACCAAGCCAAGGGTTGCGATCCCCTTACTGGTCACGAAAAAGATAAATAAATAAATAAATAAATAAATAAATAAATAAATAAATAAATAAAGTAACAGCTAATAGCAAGGGATGTTGTAGGTAACAAATTAAAAATTCAAGGAGCACAACGGTCTGGTGCTATTCGGTAGGAGCTAGCAGCTCTACCCACCTTAATAATCCCTGGGAAATCACATCATTATGAAATTGTTTTCCATAATGGTGGCCCTGAGTCATCAAGGAAAACTTTAAATCCTGTTCAGTATTCTCTATTTTAAAAAGCAGGAAATGTT
>NW_007736046.1:62669-64597 GCF_000696425.1 Galeopterus variegatus
AAATAAACTTGACCAACAGATCCTTACACGTGTGGGAGAGAGAACGCCTAACCTTTTCTAGGCCTCCTGTCTCTGTGCCGTGACTTGGAGCTGTCCAGATAGGCTTGCAGGTGCTGTTTGGGGGAGCACCCTGGTCCATCAAACAGAAGCTGGTCTCTGTCTCGGGGCAGGACAGCAGGGGCAAAGCTAAAACACACCCTAGAGGCTTATATGGATAACGAGCCTCATCTAATGAGCTAGAGTTCTTAGTTTCAGGTGAGTTCTGTGTTTCCCTTTAATANTTCTCTATTTTAAAAAGCAGGAAATGTTTTGGGGCCAGGGGACTTCGTAATGCATTTTAGAGTTTAATAGGAAAGATTTGGTTGTGTAGACATTTTACATATTTCCTAGGCATTGAAATCTCTCCAATTAATCAGGGGTTTACAGTTTCTTGCTCAATAGAAATGCTCTTCTAAAATGTTCTCTAATAAATATTGATCATAGTAACATGTCATTAGAAATAGTTAATCAGAGCCAACCCCGTGGCTCACTGGGGAGAGTGTGGCGCTGGGAGCGCAGCGGTGCTCCCGCCGCGGGTTCTGATCCTTTATGGGGATGGCCGGTGCACTCCCTGGTTGAGCGCGGTGCGGGGGACACAAGCCAAGGGTTGCAATCTCCTTACCGGTCACACACACAAAAAAAGTTAATCAGAAAAAAATAGTAGATTATATTTTCCATATATCCCCATAATTACTTTAAAACACTAAACCTGGCCTGTACTGGGGCAAGCAGTTTGTGTGGAGTTAAAGCAGACAGATGACAGGGAGGCAGTTGATAGCAGTAGGAACAGCATGAAGAATATGTGGCAACCTGCCACGTTCGCTGATGCTAAATATGAACGACTGCACAGCAATTTCGTGGTGAAAGGTGGGCAGAGGCAGGACCCTGTAGATGAGGTTGTGGGATTGGGAGAACATAAGAAAATGATCCCCATAACTCTATATGTCTTTCTTCAAGGGATGTGAAGGTCACAGTTTTTGTCCCGAAAGGTATGTCCTGTTCAGGCCCTAGGAGAAGAGCCATGCTGTGTAGACAATTGTTCACATATGATGGTACTTCAAAGAGCTCACGGGAAGATCTGTCTTATCTTTTAATTCTTGTTTTCCAAGAACTTTTTCAGGTACACTTGTAGAGGAAGATGGATGTATTAGTCCGTTCCTGTTGCTTTTAACAAAATACTTGAAACCAGGCACTTTATAAAGAAAACGAAATTTGGGCTGAACCCGTGGTCGCTCAGGAGAGTTCAGAGCTGGGAGCAAGCAGCGGCGCTGGGAATGCCGAGGCCGCGGGTTCGGATCCTATATAGGAAAGGCCGGTGCGCTCACTGGCTGAGCGCTGTGCGGGTGACACCACGCCAAGGGTTGCGATCCCCTTACCGGTCACACAAAAATATTTTTAAAAAAATAAAAATTAAAAAAAAATAAAACGAAATTTATTGCTTACAGTTTCTGAGCCTGGGAAGTCCAAAGTCCTTCTGGTGGTGGTGACAGTGACCTAGGGGTCTCACATTGCAAGATGGTGGAAGCAGAGAGAGTAGAGAGCAAGAGAGATGGACTCTCCTCTTCTTTTAAAGCCCTCAGAACCACGCCCCCAACCACCGTTTTTATTTTTATTTTTATTTTTTGTGTGTGTGACCGGTAAGAGATCGTGACCCTTGGCTTGGTGTCGCCCGCACCGTGCCTCAGCCAGTGAGCGCACCCACTGGCCATCCCCATATGGGATCTGAACCCACGGCCTCGGGACTCCCAGCGCTGCACTCTCCCGAATGAGCCACGGGGTTGACCCCGACCACCGTTTTTAATCCATTCACTACTGCAGGGTCCTACAACACAATCACCTCTTCAAGGCACCACCTTTCAATTTCCATAATAGGATTTCCCACTATCTTA
>NW_007736046.1:65450-67216 GCF_000696425.1 Galeopterus variegatus
ACATAATTCAATCCACTACAATGGAATAGGAAATAAACTTGACCAACAGATCCTTACACGTGTGGGAGAGAGAACGCCTAACCTTTTCTAGGCCTCCTGTCTCTGTGCCGTGACTTGGAGCTGTCCAGATCGGCTCACAGGTGCAGTTTGGGGGAGCACCCTGGTCCCTCAAACAGAAGCTGGTCTCTGTCTCGGGGCAGGAAGGCAGGGGCAAAGCTGAAACACATCCCGGAGGCTTATATGGATAAGGAGCCTCATCTAATGAGCTAGAGTTCTTAGTTTCAGGTGAGTTCTGTGTTTCCCTTTAATAACCATGGAGCTTTGTAGAGTCTTCTGCACATTTACAGTATCTTCTCAAGTGGTCAGCAGTCCACACCACGAACATTCATGACCCATAACTTCCTACCTCCCAAGGGAACCTGAGAGAATTATTTAGAAGATAACCACAGTAAAGTTTATTCGCCTCACATGATGAGCAAGCCTTTAATTTCTGCTTTACCAGAGGATCTAGCTTTATCATCTCTCTCCCGCTCTTTGTGGAATAATGTCCTATCTGGTTTTTCAAGTTCTTGCTCTACGCGTATCAAGGAACATTTAAGTTAGGTTACATGGAGGCTGATGATAACATCCACCTGGTAGATTTTCCAGGACTTTTCTGGTCCATTAGTCATTTCAAATTTTAACACCTGCACCAGAGGATGAGTGGGGAAAGGAAAGCTGTTAACAAAGACTGAAATGACTAATGGGCCAGAAATTTTTTTAAAACAAAATTATAGGCATGGAATTGCCTTAAATTGTCATCCATTTTGTGATTCTGTTTTGGAAATTTACTATATATTGGGCAATACTAAATGTATCTAAAAGATAGTTATGCAGCAACATAACTTCGACATGCCATTATTTATGAACAAGAAAGCTTGCAACATTTACCCACAATCCTTGCCTCAGCTCCTGTCTGAGTGGAATTCCCACCCCTTTGGTATGGTTTTGGGAGCTGAGACATCCTCTTTATCTACTGTTTTCTGTGGTATTTACTGCATCTAAAATGAAAGATTCTGGATTTAAATACTGCCTGGAAAAACACAATATCTTGCTTTCTTTTATTCATTCATTTGAACTAATTATTGCTATCACAGTCTCATGTGCATTTTCCCAAACCATGATGATTTGAGACTTATAGAGTATGGTAAAACAGTTGGATTGTTTTTTCAGGCAGGCAATTTTATGAGACAAATGGTAGTAATCTGAGCCATTTTTTGGTTTCTAAAGATTTCATCTGTTCACAGGACAATTTCAGGGTCCACACAATTTCTTACCTAGAGGATAAATCCTATGTTCAAAATCCATTTTCCATCTCCTACATGTAGAGTGCAGGTCTGAGAACTTAAAATAAGGCACATTCTTTCAGAGAGTTTTCCTTTCCTACCTCTTTGGCTCAGAGCATCTCTGAGTTCTTTGTAATTAGTATAAAAGAAACATGGAAAAAAGTTACAGAATTTTCAAGTAAACTACATGTTTCCCTTGGGAATCTATACAAAAATATGCATTTATTTTTAAAAACCAAATGACATGAATATATGAAATGCAATACTGGGTTATCCCAATATTCTAGCCAGCCTGTGGTTTCAAAGTTTCATAGTACTCCACTAATGTTGGCCTCAGGAGTTTGGGGATATAGTTCAAACTCCCTGGTTTCCTTTAATACTCAAATCTGGATTTACCTAAACCTTTTCTAAACTTATTTATATCTTTAGCTTATATCAACA
>NW_007736046.1:67815-69519 GCF_000696425.1 Galeopterus variegatus
ATCCCTTCCACATGCAAAACTGACTCACCCCCATCCCATGTCACCCCGCTTCCCAAAGCCCCGTTCAATCACATCATCTGCCAAAAATCCAAGATCTTCTGCTCTATATCAGGTCCAGATCCTGCCACTTTGACACAGAGACTGATGAACTGAGTAGGAAATTAACTGCCACCTACATATCTGTGGTAGGAGCTTCTAAGCTGGCCTCTGATGGGTCCTTCCTCCTGGTATTTGTGGCCTTGTGTTATCCTCTTCCTGTGAGTAACTCACTTCTAACCAGCAGAATATGGCAACATTGAGAGGATGTCACTTCTGTGATTAGGTGACATAAGATAGTGACTTCCATCTTACTAGCAGTCTCTCTCTCTCTCACTCTCTCTCTGGCTCTCATGAAGCAAGTTGCCATGGTGAGGAGGATTCCATGGTAAAGAGCAGAAGGTGACTTCTGGCCAGTAGCCAGCAAGGAATTGAAGCACTCAGTCTAACGGCCCTCAAGGAGCTGAATCCTGCCTACCATGTAGGTGAGCTTGGAAGAGGATCCTTCCCCAGACCTCCAGATGAGACCCCTCCCTGGCTGACAGCTGGAATGAAGCCCTGTGACAGACCCTGAATCAGAGAACCTAGTTAAGCTGAGTCTGGAATCCGGACCCAAAGAAACTATGAGATAATAAACACATGTTGTTTTAAACTGCTATATTTGGGCTGGCCCCATGGCTCACTCGGGAGAGTGCGGTGCTGGTAGCGCCGAGGCTGTGGGTTCAGATCCTATATAGGGATGGCTGGTGTGCTCACTGGCTGAGCATGGTGCAGATGACACCGTGCTGAGAGTTGCGATCCCTTACCAGTCACAAAAATAAATAAATAAATAAATAAAATAAAAAATAAATAATAAACTGCTATATTTGGGAAATACTTTGTTATTTAGCAATAGATGATCAATACATAGTTAATCAGCAATGGATAATTAGTACATCTAATGTACAATGGTGGAACAGGGACAGGAAAACTGCAATAAATGCTCCCATTTGAAAATGTGAAAAATAGAAGGCACATAGCAACCACTGGCCCACAGCAGTTCTGAAATGCCTTTAGGTAAGTGTTGTGGAATCCCTATTATTAACTGGCTGGGTCCCTCTATCTAAAATAAGAGGTGCTACTTAATTACACTCCCATCCTGCTTCACAGGAGTAGCTCTCCGGTCCATTTTCTCCATCGCTCTTTGCTTTGTCTTCTCAGAGCCCCTTCCTATTCCGTATACTTCTCGCTCTCTTGTAAAGGGAACATGGCTTTCTTGTCAGCTGAGCCACTTTTTTCAGACCCCTTCTTGCCTGTAGAAAGTTGAGGTTCATGAGGTCTTTCTATACCTTGAACAGTCTCAGTCTCTTTTAGTCTAGACTGGAAGCACTTTTGTCAATAGGTGTCTCTCAGAAATATTGTGAGCTTTCTATTTATTTGATTTCAATTAATTCATATGCCAAAAGGCTCACCCAAATTCTTTTGAGATAAGCCTTTACCTCTCTAGATTTAATTACCTCTTCTTGAGGCATATTCAGGCTTCTATCAAACCTTGCCCATGAGATTTCTGGGAGTTCTTTTGTCCGTCTGAAAGAATCTACTAGACACAAGTTCATCCCTTCAGAAGTCTTAACAACAGACGTTAATGGCTACATTCCAGATTTGACCTTCACCCCAAGGTCATGTCTT
>NW_007736047.1:0-16879 GCF_000696425.1 Galeopterus variegatus
TGCACCCAAGAAATGTTATCTATTATTATCATTTAGAACAACCTTTGCCTTTTCTGAATGTCAGCAAGAGCCCATTACTCAACATGACAGAATAATATTTCAAAGTGTTAACTGAAGTACTACTTACTACCTGCCAGTAAACTGCTGATCATCAAACTTGGGAAGCCAAATGGATGAACACCCATTGCAGAAGAGACAGTCCACTGCTGAGAACAAAGTTGACATCCTTAGTCTCTGAATGGAAGAGTGAGCAGGAAAAGATGATTTCTTCATGTCCCCAGATTCTATAAAGGTCCTCTAAGCTACAGATGGAGAAAAGAACTCAGATGAAAAGAGAAAAGAGACAGTGTAGGGGCCACTTACTCTGTCTCCGCTCCCTGAAATAAATCCTGGCGATGGAAAGGAAAAACTGCCTCACAATTGATTTTAATCTGGGGACCTGGGAACAGAGAGGATTGGAACCCTGTCTATTCTATTTCAGCTCTGGTCATTTAGTAGTCTTACAGAGCTGGGAGTAAGATGTAGGGAAAAGAATAATTTTACATCTCCTGTGGTCCTCCAAAAGATGACAGACAAGGGTCAACACTACAGGAAAGACCCAGAAGGACAGAGGGTGGCCTGAAGAACTGAATAAGCCTGGAGCAAGGACTTAGAGGACAGAGAATAATCTGAGGACCTGATGATCAGGGCTAGGGCAAAACCTCGAACATCCCAGAGGATGAATCAGCAGAAGCCAATGACCATGATGGGTCAAGTGCCAGCATAGACAGGTTCTGTGGACTGATTGAATTGTCTCCCAAAGTTCATACATTAAAGCTTAATCCCCACTTTAACTGTTGAGAGGGTGGAAAATCCTATTATGGTAATTGAAGAGTGGGACTTGAAGAGGTGATTAGATTGTAGGTCCATGCCCTAGTAAAAGGATTAATAATGGTGGTCAGGGGCATAGTTCTGAGGACTTTACAAGGAGAACAAATGAAGTTAGTATCTCTCTGCTCCACCATTTCTGCCATGTGAGACCCCTGAATCATTGTCACCACCACCATGACCCTCACCAGATATGTTCTCTGCACTGTGGACTTCCCAGCCTCCAAAACTGTAAGCAATAAATTACATTTTTTTTAAAAAGTACCCAGTTCTGTGTACTCTGTTGTAAGCAACAGAAACGGGCTAATACAACAGGGGAGCACACTGAAGACTCAGGCAAGACAAATTGCATATCGAAAATCTCTAGCAAAGGGCCCACATCTGGACTTGGCACCCCAGTGGCATCTTGCAGAAACTATCTTAGCCCCAGGGCATTTAAAATCAGGACTGAATTAGAGGGAAGAAGGGAATCTCAAGATGGCTGTGTGGTATCTTCTGAATGGCACTGAGTTTTAACCCAGAAGTAGCTTAAATAAAAATTTCTGAATTGGATTGAGAAAATTCTGAAAAGGATGGGAGTAAATGTTTTCTCTGAGGAACGTATGAGTCAGAAAAATCAGTGAGTTTTATAGAAATAAAGTTCATTTTTGCACATCTGAGATTGTCACTCTAGGTTTATAACCCACCAACACTTGCTGTTCAGTCACTCATTCTCTCCAGCTTAACCTGGGCAGTAATGGAATTAACAATACTGTGACACTGTGTTTAGAAGAGCTTGAGCTGCATTTTACATTGAGCATATTCCAGTAGCAGTACCATGGGACTGAGCTACTGAGAAGACTCACTGGAGGGTTGTGTGATTTAATACGTAGATCTCACTTAAGGAAGTATGACGTTGAATCTGCAAAATTAATCACCATTTGTTCAGGTGCTACTCCATGGATGGAGGTAGCCATGGAGGAACAGAAAAGGAGAGTAAAGAGCTGAGAATAATTCTTCACGTACTGCCTTGGAACCTAGAAGACAACTTCTAAAATCAATGTGGTCACTGTCTAGCTCAGGGATTGACAAAGTTTTTCCATAAAGGGCCAGATAGTAAATATTTTAGGCTTTGTAAGCCATAAGGTCTCTGTTGAAACTACTCAGCTTCAACACTGTAGTGCAAAAACAGCCATAGACAATACACAAGCAAAGGAGTGTGGCCGGCTTCCAACAGAACTTTATTTACAAAAAACAGTCAGCAGCTGGATTTGGCCCACAGGCTATAGTTTGCCAATCTCTGGTCTAGCTCACCTGCACTGAAGAAAGTCTGTCTGGCCATTAGACATAACACTTGGGGCCCAAAATGTGGGCATGCAAATATATTTGCTTGATGGAATATGGCAGACATATCAATGTAGACAGTGGGCATTGCTGGTTTTGTTTCCTGGGCTACTTAGGATTCATTTCCCGTGATGTCCTTTGGGAACCATCACCCCCACCCTTGGTCCACATGCTTTTGCTTGGGCTAGACTCTTGGCCCAACAGGGGGACAGTGTGACCCAAATTTAACCAATGATCACACCAATCCCCCTAGCCACAGTGACTGATGCATGAGGAAGTGGCCCCAAGTTGTCTTATCAGAATAAGATTTGCAACATGTTCAACCAGGAAGAATTCTCCAGAAGTAGACCCAGAGGTGAAGATTTGAGTGTAAATGGTTTGAGAAGTGATCCCAGGAAATATTGGTAGGGAAGGGAGAAAGGGAAAGGACAGCCAATAAAACGTGTGCTATCGAACGAGTTACAGCTTATGGGGTGGGAGCCTAATCCTGCTGGGGAAAGCTGGGAGCCAGTGTAGAACAGGAGCCTCCAAATTAGCCCACTGGAGGAGGGTAAACCAACTCCCGTCAGTCACTGGTACAGGGCGCTCCTAGGGGTGTTCATTCCCTGGTATTTCTGGCCGGCTAGCAGAGTAGATGTTTCAGCCACCAAAGGATGACCTCAGGCAAAGAGATACAGATGCTAGGATTTGTAAGTCAGGGCCTGCTGCACTGACATAAGGACGAAGAGAAATATGGGTGGGACACCTACATCAATTGCTACACAGAATTTAGTTAGTCTCCCTATTAGGGTTTTGAAGAAACTGGGGGCTTATTTGACTCAGTTTGAGCCTCTGAATCATGCTATGCCAGTCATCTTATGGATATTTTAATTATGTGTGCCAAAAAATTTCCTTTTTTCTTAAACCACTTTGAGTCAAGTTTTTTATCATTCAGATCAACAAGGACCAAATAAATAAAACATATGGGAAGTTGGAATTTATTTTCTATGGTATCAATTCATCACACAATCTGATAAATATTTGGGGATATATAGAATTCCTATATATATGTAGGAATTCATGTGTATATATATATATATACCATCTATATCTGTGTCTATTCCTGTATCTATAGAGATGTGCGGTACTACATTCAGAAAAGAGGTACAAAAATATATTGGTTCTTAATAGTGCACTGAGAGTTAAATAAGAATATAATGGAGGATCTCAGAGAAAGATCATCAAATCCCCACAATCCTTCCATTCATCCAAAACATGCAAGCCCATGAATATCTGCTTCGGTGAAGAGAGGCGGTTGTGCAAAGCTATCCAGCACGCTCTCAGAAGCTGCTTAATAAAAGAGACAAATGTCTATTTCTCATGAAACCTTATGTTTGTCCATAACCTCTGTGCTTGAGGTTTATCTCTCTCTTTCATTCTTTCCACTCCTATTTGCTAAATGGAATTAAAGGATTAGAGTTGAGAGGGACTGGACAAATAGAAGGGAATCCAAAGATAATATGACCAGAAAAACCAAATGTAGTCATTTCAGGGAAAGTCAGAGAGTCAAGGGAGTTAGCAAAGGATGGCACATGCTTATGAGAGTGGGAGAAGTGTCAAAAAATGATTAAAAGAGAATTTTTGCAATGCCTAAAGGATACAATCTCCCATTTTTGTGTTCTCTGAGGAAATGGAATATATTTCTATTATATATTTTTTTCAGCATTTAATTTTTTTTTACTGTAACACAGTTGATTGTACATATCTGTGGGGTGCAGAGTTGAATATCATTACCTGTGTGCAATATATGATGTTCAAAGCAGGATAATAAGTAAATTTGACATTAAACAAAGTAATCATTTCTCGTGACCCTTTACCAACTTCTCCCTTACTCTCTCCCCCTTTGCCCTCTTCCTTTCCCATCTCTGGTAACCTCAGTTCTGTTCTCTTCTTTTGAAAGTTTAACATATTATTGTGATTGTTGTATCATGTCCATTGTCAGATGACTGGATTAGGAAAATGTAGTATATATTTACCTTGGAATACTACTCTGCCATAAGAAAGAATGAAATTCTGCCAATCACAGCAACATGGAGGACCTTAGAGAAAATTATGTTAAGTGTAATAAGCCAGGCACAGAAAGAGAAATGATGCATGCTCTTACTCATAAGTGGAAGCTAAAAAATAAACAAATAAATTTTAAAAAGAAAGAAAGAAATTTCTATTATATGTTTGTTAGAGTGCTATTTCATTAATGTGATTCTGTGCTGATATACAGTATGGAATACATAAGCATGTGAAACCCTATCTGGCTCCATGTGGCTCAGTCTATAGTATCTTATTCAAGAGGCACAGCTCAGCAGCCAGGAAGTAGATTAAGATGGATTCCTTTCCCTCATTTAATATTTCTACTGAACATATTCTATGCCAGCCATACTACTCTAGGCACTAGGGATTCAGAAATGAGCAAACTAAACAAAAACACAGCCTCATGGAGTTTACATTGGGTGGTGAAAGACAGGCAATAAACTAAACAAATAAAATGTATAATAAGTTGGATGGTGATAAGAGATATAGAGAAAAACAGAAGGAAAGAGGACTTGGGAATGGAGGGCCTCTTTGTAATGGTGCCTCTTGACCAAAAAACAGAAGGAGATTAGGGAGTGAGTCATACAGGTATCTGGGAGAAGAACATTCCAGACACAGGGAACAGCAAGTGCAAAAGCCCTGAGGTGGGACGGTGCTGGGCTTGCAGGGTGCTGAGAACTGCAAGGAGGCCAGTATGAGTCTCAAGCAGGGTCAGCAAACTTTTTCTGTAAAGGACCAGATAATAAAAGGTTTTCAGCTTTGATGGCCGTACAACTACTCAACTCTTCCATTGTGGTATGAAAGCAGCACAGACAATACATAAGTGAATGGACAAGGCTGGGTTCTAATCAAACTTTATTTACAAAATCAGCTTGTATGCCTACAGGCCACGGTTTGCTGACCCCTGGACTAAAGGAATGAGCGGGTAGTAATGAGGCCTGAAGAGGCAGGGCCTTATATGTCATTGTAATGATCTTAGATTTTACTTTGCATACTGGTCAGAGTTCACCAGAGAAACAGAACCAATACAGGGGGTGTGTGCATGCGTGCATGTGTATGTGCATATGTGCATGCACATGTGTGTGTGTAAAATAAGGAATTAGCTCACCTGGTTATGAAGGCTGACAAGTCTCTAGATCTGCAGTCAGCAAGCTGGAGACCCAGGAGAGCTCATGGTGTAGATCCAGTCTGAAAGTCAACAAACTCAAAACCCAAGAAGAGCTGATGTTCCAGTTCAAGTTCTAAGGCAGGAAAAAATAAATGTCCTGCTCAAAGGCAGTCAGGCAGAAAGAATTCTCTCTTATTTGGAGAGGGTATGTCTTTTTGTTCTATTCAGTCCTTCAACTGATTAGATGAGGCCAATCCACATTAGGAAGGGCAATCTGCTTTACTCAATCTACCGATTTCAATGTTAAACCCATCCAACTCTACCCTCACAGTCAAACCCAGAATAACACTAGACAAATATAACTGGGTACCCCATAGCCCAGTCAAGATAAAACACACATTTTATATCAAAATTTTATATACTTATGGTGTACAACATGTTGTTTTGATATATGTATACATTGTGGAATGACTAAATCAAGTTATTTAACATACATTTTACCTCATATAATTACCTTTTTGTGGTGAGAACACTTAAAATCTACTCTCTTAGCAACTTTCAAGTATACAGTATTTTCTTATTAACTGTAGTCACCATGATGTACAATAGATCTCTTGAATCTATTCCTCCTATTAACTGACATTTTGTGTCCTTTTATCAACATCTTCCCAATTTCCCCAACTCCCAGCTGCTTGTAACCACCATTTCTACTTCTATGAGATCAACTTTTTTAGATTCTTCATGTAAGTGAGATTATGTGGCATTTTCTTTCTGTTACCTGGCTTATTTCTGTGCCTGGCTTATTTCACTTAATATAATGTCCTCCAGGTTCATCCATGTTGTCACAAATGACAGAATTTCATTCTTTTTCAAGGCTGAATAGTATTCCATTATGCCTATATACCACATTTTCTTTATCCATTCATCCACTGATGGACACTTAGGTTGATTTCATATCTTGGCTATTGTGAATAATATTGTAATGAACATGGGAGTGCAGATATCCCTTCAATGTACTGATTTCATATCCTTTGGATATATCCAAAGGATGGTGGGATTGCTGGACCATATGGTAGTTCTATTTTTAATTTTTTGAGGAGCCTCCATACTGTTTTCAATAATGGCTGTACTAATTTATATTCCCACCAGAAGTATACAAGCGTTCCCTTTTCTCTACACCCTCACCAACTTTTTGATAATAGCCATTCTAACAGGTATGAGGTGATATCTCATTGTGGTTTTAATTTGCATTTCTTTGAAGATTAGTGATGTAGAGCATTTTTTCATATACAGGTTAGACAATTGTATGTCTTCTTGAGAAATATCTGTTCAGGTCATTTGCCCACTATTTAATCAGTTAATTTGTTTTCTTACTATTGAGTTGTTTGAGTACCTTTTATGTTTTAAATGTTAACCCCTTATCAGATGTATTATTTGCAAATATATTCTCCCAATCCATAGGTTGTCTCTTCACTCTGTTGACTGTTTCTTTTGCTGTGCAAAAAGCTTTTTAACCTGATGTCATCCCATTTGTCTATTTTGACATACAATTAACCATCACACTTTGCTGGGATGAGGAGATACTGAAGGGTTTTGAGCAATGAAATGGCAATCTGATTTACATGTCAACGCATCACTCTGGCTGGTGTGCCAGGACAGAAACAGGGAAACCATCTAGGAGTATTTCAATATTGTAGGCAAGAGATAATGGTGATTTGAACAAAGGTGGTAGCAATGGAGGGGATGAGAAATGATCAGATTTTCTTTGTTTCATTGACAGTAGCAATTGACTAAATTTTCTGATTATGTGGACATGAGTGTAAGAGAAAAATTACAGTAAAGCGGACTCTAAGACTTTTTCCTGAGCAACATAAAGGATCAAGTTGCCCTCAAAATGAGATAGGAAAAATTGTGAGAAAAGCTGGTTAGGGAGAAAGTTTAGGAATTCAGTTTGGGATGGATTGTGTTAAAATGCTCATTATATATCCAAGTGGCAATGTAGAGCAAACAGTAGCATAGACTTGTTTGAAGTTCAAAGAGACTGGTCTGTTCCTTACCTAAATTCATAAGATAATTCAACAGATCCAATTCAAAACTTTCAACATTCACTGTATTCTCTTCCTCTTCTTTCCACATTCCTGAAACTCCCTGGAGCTCTCTTTTGCCTCCTGCCTGTCCTCCTCCCCACCCTCTGCAAACCCAGTCTTCCCTCTTCCCCACGTCTTCATTGTAGAGACTAGCTGAACTTCTCACCCAGTCCTCCTTCTCCTCCTGCATCCCCCTGGGTCTGCCCTTCTTTGCCCTTTGCTAGATCTGCATCCCTAGATTTCCTGGCTGGGGGAGGGCAAGGAGTGAAGTACAAGGAAGGGTGGTGAGGAGAGATTTGGGGCTGGAAATCATGCATTCTCTTTGGGGGGGCTATGAGGATAGGTAAAATTTATTAACATCTCATGGTAAATAATAGTAATAATAATAATGCATGTATGTATATTAATCATAGATGGCTAATGTTCATTATTTCAATGCATATTTAATAGAATCATGGAATTTTAGGATTTAGCAACTCTGGAAGTTTGAAGATCATCTTATCTCATCCTCTCATTAATAATGAAGAAACCAAGATCAATAGCATTGAACTAACTTGCCTCAACTTCATTATTTCTTCGAAATGTGTTTCTCTATTAATCACTGTCATCAGTATAATTGTGTGTATAGATGTATGTCTAATCAATATAATTTGTGGAACATCTACAGCATGTAGCACTATGAGAAATGCTTTATAGTCATTATTTCATTGAATTCTCACAACCCCATGAGGTAGCTAAAGTCATTCTACTTTTATGAATGAGTATCCAGGCAGGCTCAGAGAGATCAAGTAACTGTGCCTGGACCACACAGCTAGGCAATGACTGAGTCAGGACAAGAAACTTGTCTGTGTCCAACGCCTTTCCCTGCACATGGCTGCCTCTCAATAATGAATCATTACGTGTGCTCATGTGAGGGTTGGGGGTAAGGAGGATCCATATTAGGTGGAAATTCATTCTCTCTGAATCTGTTTTGGTCTGCTAAGGGCACACAGGGGTGTCCCAGAGATTGAATTGGCATCCTCTGACATTCTCTGAATGACCAACTTTGTCTTCATTCATTGGTTTGTTCTTTTATTTTCTTGTTTGCAAGAATGTGCATGTTCTATAGTCCCAAGTGGGAGTATGGCATGAGTAAGATGGATAAAGTAGCCATCCTCTTCCAAAAAGAAAGTGTGCACATAAGAGAGAATGTGCAAGCTCTATTAGCTGAATGTATGATACATGGAAATCAACAACAAACAGAAATTTGACACGAACAAGGACCAGAAACTTGTGACAACCCAACAAGGCAGTAATGGTTGCTCAGTCTAAACTAACTATATTTAATCAAGAGAAGGCATCAACAAACCATAGATCTGCTCCTTTTCCTGTGTGCTGTGTTGAATTTTCCCAGCAAATTTCTCCAGGGTGCCTTCTAAAATATTCTTCTACAGAGGATTGAAAAGGAATCTTATTTTTTCTTACCAAGGAGAATTTGCTAGAAGGGAAAGAGGTACCAGTAATGGAGGTGCCCAGGGACACAACCTTTATTTTTAATTTAGCAGATGTTAAATTCATGTTTCCACCCATTGCTTCTTCTGCCTTATGAGTTCTACTTTTAAAAACCCTTCCTCCTTTTGTCAAATATACTTCCTTCTTCAAGGCAAGCAGAAAGGCAAGGAAAATTTATGCAAATAGAAAAGAATCTTAGAATCTGTCAGCCTGATGTTTTCATTTTGATCGGAACATTGTATGGCATCCATGCATTTTGCCCCACCTTTTCTACATTTTCAGTCAGAAGCTTTGGGTAAATAATAGGCGGTAATTGTCAATATGACACATTTTAACTTCTAACTGATAATAGAGCAGGGTTTCTCAACCTTGTCACTGTTGATGTATTCAACTGGATAACTCTTTGCTCTGGGGACTGTCCTGTGCATTGTAGGATGTTTAGCAGCAGCCCTGGCCTCTACCCTCTAGATGCCAGTAGCATACCAACCCTCCACCCCCAGTGTGACAATCAAAAATGTTTCCAGGGAAATAGCTGATTCAATGGCTGGGGAAGGAATATGTAAGATGAGCCTAGTGCACATTGTGGTGTTGGAAACAAAGGAAGTTATCAAAACACTCACACACATACACAACTGATGGTAAGGCTATGTCAAAGGGACACAGGAGCCAACTGAAAAAGTTCTCAATGGTCAAACCTGGAACAATGTGAGAAACAAAATAAGTAAAGTATTACATTATAGTCCAAAGTATAAAATAAATATTCATGAGTACATACCAATATAAATAAGTAATTGAATAATTAAATAAATGGGGATAGTAGACAAGTCTCCCATACAGAAAAATACCAAATAATATATATACTCAGCCCTCAAGGAGGTGGTGTGTAACTTCTCTCTCCTTAAGTGTGACCTGTGCATAGTAACTTCCATCCAAAAAGTACAGTATGAAAATGGGGAATAAAAAGAGTAACTTTACAGTGGAGAAAACTGACAAACATCTTCTCAGCCAGATGATCAAGGTCAGCATCAACAGTGACAGGTCATGTTTGACAGCATGTGTCCGTGATGTGATGGTATGAGAATGGCACTTTATCTCCATGGTCTTCCCTCCAAAACACATAACCCCAGTCTAATCATGAGAAAAACGTCAGACAAATCAAAATGGAGGGATGTTCTACAAAACTGACCAGTATTCCTCAAAACTGTCAAGGTCATCACAAAACAGGGAAAGTCTGAGACACTGTCATGGCCAAGAGGAACCTAAGGAGATAGATGAACACAATGTGTGTCCTGGATGGGATCCTGGGACAGAAAATGGACATTAGATAAAAGCTAAGGAAATCTGAATAGAGTAGAGAATGTACTTAATAATAGTGTATTGACGTTGGTTCATGAATTGTTGCAAATGTACCATACTAATTATTAACATGAGAGACGCCATATAATAGCCCCAAACTGGGTCTGGGACACGAGTATACAGAAACTGTACTATCTTCACAACTTCTCTGTAAATCTAAAACCATTCTAAAATAAAAAGCCACGTAAAAAAATGTCTCCAGACATTGCCAATTGTTTCCTGGGAAGCCAAATCACCCCTAGTTAGAATCACTGCTCTAGAATATGTGGGTTCAGTTCCCACCTCTACCACTTTCTAACTGTGTGGTCTTGGGCAAATTCCTTAATGTCTCTGAGCCTCTGGAAAATGGAGATAAAAATCATATCCACCTTCGAGGACCAGTGTGGGGATTAAGCGAGGTAACATGAAGTGCAGACTGGCGCTTAATAAGCACTTGATTAATGTCAGCAGTGATCACATATCCATGGTAATTATTATTATTAATTCACTTTTTGTGAGTGACATGCTACTGACACATTCCTATTTGTTTCTAACCTGTCAGGATCCAGAAAAAGTTATTTCCAGGGTACTCTGAGCTTAGACAAAGCTCCCTTCTTGCCTTGAAGAACAGAATGTGCCTTTTAGAAAATGACAGACTATCCCCAGAACATGCGGCCTTTCACAGGAAAAGCCCAGACAGTGATGGACAGTGGCATTTCCTACACTAATATGAGACGGCCCTGCCGCCTGCACCAGATTTACTTTGGTTAGGCTCATTTATCGAATCCTGTGGTGAGGAAAGCAGCAGGATGGCAGGAGCGGAAAACGAAGCCATCCATCTGGGTGGCAAACAAGGGTTGGGGAAGGGGCAAGAGCGGGCTCCATATTGTAAGAAGCCAGCCCCTGATGCTGGATCGGTTTGGGCTGAATCGTGCCTGGGGAAAGTTTCCAAAATACCCTTTCACTGTTCAATATTGGGGCTTTTTAGTCATTTAACCCCATACTTGACAGCATCCTGGTGTCACAGCCAGCTAGATGTAAAGACCTCTGCTGGTACGAAGGTCAAGGCTAAAGGAAAACACAGAATGACACACCATTACCCAAGGACACAGGCTGAAGCAGGTTGAAGGCTCCCACTCTAGCCTTTTGTTGCAACTGGGGCTAAATACAAAGATCAGCCTCAGGCAGCCATATAGTTTTTTGATTTCCATGTTGATGTAGAAAGAGTATGATCTTTGAAATCAGATTATGCTGGATTCAAATTCCTCCCGCATTGTTTTCCAGCTGTGTGACTGCGGGCCAGGCAACCCTGCTTCTCTGAACCCCTATTTCTTCTCCTGTAAGATTGTGATTGTGAGAAATGAAAGAGGATTTATGTAACAGAATACCGAAAGGACCCAGAATGGTAAAAATGGCCAGAGGGAAGATGATAATCCTGGATGGGCTGATCCTGGAGAATGACACCTTCCTGAAATTCAGGGACACAGAAGAACATATTGTATCATGTAAGAGATTCTTAGTTCCATGTAATCAGAAGCCAAATGGTTACCTTATTTGGAACTGAGGTCAGGAGAAGAGTAGAATCTGTCCTATCATGGCCCTGCATTCAGTTGCTAAAGAGTAATTTGAAGGGTCAAGTGATGAGAATACCTTAGTATAAGCAGTCTATGTGGGGAGGGGTGTTGGGGAGCAAGCTAACTCCAAGACAGGGTTGGGATAGGGTTTAGTCCCCCCAGCTCCAAGAGAGACCGATATGTAAGACTTCGAGGGATCACCTATGTGCTGTTGTATTTGTTAATCCTCAGCTTTTCAGACCTTGATCCTTCCCTTAAAACTTGACCTCTGAAATCTTGACTTGAGCCAGCCCATTTTCCTTGGCTTAATTCATTCGCAAAATAATTATTGAGTGCCAACTGTGTATCTAGGCACTGGTGACATGGTGTGAATACAAGCAGGATGACAGCTGGCCCTAAGGTGGGAAACAAACAATATACAAAGAAAGAAACAGACAGACGGATATACAAGATATCCTCAATGATTGAGCTCAATAAAGAAAGCAGTCAGGAGACAAAAAGTGACTAGATTTGAGGTCAACTCTAGATGATCAGAGGGACAGTGAGGAAAGCACCTCTGAGGAGATGTCATTAGAGATGAGATCCAAAGGCAGAGAAGGAGCCAAACCTGAAAGGATTTGTAGAAAGAACTATCCAGACAGTGAAGACAGCCTGTGCAAAGGCTCAGAACTGGGTATACTCTTGATCACTTCTTGTGATTGACTTTTGTGTGCCGTATCCAGATCTGATAATCTTCTTCCTACTTAAGAAATATTTTAGACTCTACCTGTGTGTGCCATGTATTTATCCGTTCATTTATTCTTTTCTGTGCTCATTTTTTAAGCACCTAATACCCCCCAGGCTCTGGGAATAAAATAGTGAATAAAACAGACATGAGTCGCACCCTCATGGAAGATGTACAGAACTAGTGTACAGAACTGATCCTTGGAGCAGTCCAATGCCTGATGCACCAAATGACAACATCTCAGAGGGAAGCTTCAGAGTCCCTACCTCACATAGCTTATCCACTTAGGGACTCAGTTCATGACTGGAGGATGAAACTCCAAAGCTCAATTACAGATATGGATATTGGGAGAATAGATGGGATATTAGGGCCAGAAAGAACTTGGCTTCAAATCCTAACCAGCTATGGGGCCTTGGCAAAGTCACTTAACCTCTCTGAGACTCAGTCTTCTCATCTCTAAAATGCCTTATTTTATGAACTTTAGCTGTAATGTGTGGCGTGGGGCCCAGCACATAGCAGCCTCTCTATAAATGATGAAGGTGACTTTTCGTCCCATTTTTGCTGCCCTGAAAAAGTGAAAGTATGTAAACCACATCAGGAAGAAATGGAGGTTTTTTTAGTTAATCTAGTTTAATCTGATTTGTACAAAAAGAATATCATATTCCCTTAAAATCCAAATGGGGTATTTTGCCCAAATTACCCATTCCACTTTCTAGATTAACACATTCATTCTCAAGAAAGCTGATATAAGCAAAGCAGCTCCTCTGCTGAGACCTGGATTCTTCAGTTGCCTGTGCAATCATGTTAGTTAAATATTTTATCTAATATTTACTTGAGTGGGGTGTAGAAAAAGGCTATTCTTCCACACTTTGGATGGGTAATGCGGTGACTTGAAGTAGAATCTATGCAAATTTCCTGAAAAAAAGAAATGCCATTTTTTTATCCTTTGGCAGTAACCAGCTCCTGTAGGAAAAGGGAATTGATCAGTGTTGAATTATGCCCTACCCTCTCTGCTCTACAAAATATGGAAACCAGAATCTACTGCTTAATGTTACCTCACAGCATTAAACTTCTCAAAGCAGTTTAGCTCTAATTATGAAAGGAAACAGATGATGCCAGTCCCCATCTCTCACAATTCCTAATCTGTCATTAGCCCATGAAGGGCTAATGGGGGGAGACCCTCAGGGAGAATTAGCTGTTGGGTTTCTCAATCATCTCCTGGAATTAGGATCAGTGGTAGAAATATAGAGGTGTTGTATGAAGGTCAATTTCTAGCTATGTCATGCACCAGCCCGTAATTGGCAGTGGGGAGCAACGCTACTGATTTGTACCAAGGCCCCTGGAGTTACTCAGCTGTATCAAACTATTAAGAGGAAGAATGAAAATCGAAGTAGATCGCATCCATTTGAGGTGAGCTGCTCAAAATGCATTCACTGGGAGTGTTAAATTCGATACAAATGACAAGGTCGGATGAGATCCACTGCCATATTCCAAGCAGATTAACGTTCGGGTGCTCAGCACAGGGTATTACCGCACACGTCATTAGATTTTACTTCTAACCTGAAACAATAACTGTTCGATTCTAAATGGCATCTGAGTCCTGGAGATCGTTCCTCAGAGATACCTTAACCTTGGGACGGGTTGCTGAATGGGAATTGATTTGTCATGTTCTAAAACTTGCTAGCGCTAAGAGTTCACACACTGACACTCAGACGGCATATTCTGAATTCTACAGTGGTTTAAACTTAGAGATTTGTATTGTTCTGTGTCCGACCAAAATTGCTGCAGCCCTTTAAATTATTACATTGTAATCACACTCACTAATAGGATACTGCCCTCACAATGGAAGGTTGTTTACATTGAAATTTTGTCTGCCTTTTGGCCAACTAACTTTGGCCAAAATTTATCTTTTCCTGCACCATTTTGAGGTCATGAAGTTTAACCTGACCAGTGAGAATATGACCACAAATTTTCAACCCATTCAGTTCTGTGTTTCAGCTTCATCTTTTTGCTGCCTTGTTCTTACAGGCTGAGGGGTTATGTTTCTTGATCAATCTTGTGCTTTCATAAAGTGACAACATTTTACACAGACGTTATTTTTCACCTCCCTACCCTCCAAGGTATCATCTGTCTTCCAGACAGAAGAAATGTTTTCATGATGACAAGCAGCACTCTGCTTTGCTTCAAAGGATGAATTTGTCCATTCATTTAATAAATAATAGTTGAGTACTGTGTGTCAGGTATTGTTTTAAGGGCTGACTCTACAGTGATGATACTGAGAGGATTTTTGGAACTCACATACTAACAGAGATGAGAGACAATAAACAAATAAACAACAACACCTAATTTCAGAGAGTCAATAAGGCAATAAGGTATGGAAACAGAGCATACAATTAGACAGGGTAGTCACTGAATATCTTTCTAAGAGGTGGCATTTGTGCAGAGATCTGAAAAAATTGAGGGAAGAATATTCCAGACAATAGAACAGCAAATGCAAACCTTTGGAGGTAGGAACAAACTGGTTGGCTAAAAAAAAAACAGAAAACGTCCAATGTAGAGATGAGGACCCAGGGAAGGGATGGGAAGGGACATGACCATGTGGAGCATCATTGGCCCAAGTCAGGAGTTGGGGCTTTATTCTCTGAGTGATGGGAAACTATCAGAGGGCTTTAGTAGAACGAGAAGGACATGATCTGGTTTAACCTTTATAAAGGTTGAATTTCAGCTGATCTGTAGTAAATAGATCTATAACTTTTTTTCTAAAATACAATAGCTTGAGAGAGTTGGCCTTTGGGATTACATAGTTCTGAGTTCAAATCCCAGCTCTATCATCTGCTGGTTCACCTTGGGCAGGTGATTTAATTTCAAACTTTAAAACCCATATTATATCTGCCTCCTTAAATGAGATCTATGCATGTGTAACATGTATAGTAAATCCACAATATATGATAAAGATTATTTATTCATTGACTCATTCATTTATTTATTTGTCTGTTAACAAACATGTATTCAACCACTGGTATTATGCCCCTTCAAAGTCCTGCAAGCAGTAATTTTATGTTAGCTGCATGTTATTATTTATTATTTTTAGAGCATTTGATTCCCTGTCACAACTCCCTCCTCCCCAACTTTTTAATATGAAGAGATTCCAAATTTGTGATTTCTCATATATTTTTGTGCTTGCTCTAATCCCAAAGACCTCCTGAGAACATGGAATGAGCACACAGATCCTAGATTCCCATTCACTCAGTAAATACTGACCTTCTCCTCCCACAGCATCTGAAGGATAAAGTTTCGTGGTGCTGTTAGTCAAGTCAACCTTTAAAATACCAGAAATTTCAACCACACACTAAAGCAATTAAGACGTTGAAGGCAACAATAAACAAGTCCGTGATAATTACAATTCTATTACAATAGGATAATGCTTCACAGTGTCTATCAAAATAACCATAGCTTTAAACCTTTGTTGATTATCCTCTAACTCAATGCAGACTGGTTTTTTTTAGAAGAACAATTTACTTCCCTGACTAAGCTCTCTACTATACCCACAAGGAAATGTTCTTGAATATTCTAACCCAAGCTTTTAATTTTTTTCTCTTGATACTGATACCTTGATTAGCTTCTTCTGACTGTCGGCAGGTTTGCTCCACTCTACGGGGCTTCATATCTTTCACTCAGCACAACCTTATATCTCACAAAGTCATTATAGTAATATGTATCCTCAGTCGTAACAAAAATGAATTGTATGTATTGATCAAAATTTGAAGACAAACATGTAAAGTATTCATGGCACATCAGCAATACTGTGACATCTCTTTTGAGAACCACTAAAATAAGGAGTGTCACTAGACTCCTGGTTTTTATTTCAAATAGCAATAATTGCCTTTGGGACAGTATCACACAGACTGTGATATTGTCACTGCACAAAACTCCCAGCCTAGCATTTGATCGAAAATTTGCAAAGTCAAACTCTCCTATTTCCTGAGAACTGTCTATGTCTTAAGTCATTGTGTCCAGACAGGTTTGTGACTTATGAAAAGATTACCCACAATGATACTTACAAATTCAGACTAATGAATACATTCCACAGTTCTGTGGCAGCTCAGAGCACAGCAAAATAAAGTATGAAGTTGAGAGGTCCAATGAACAGTGCTTCCAGATGCAGCTTTGTTCTTCCCATGAAATCCCTGACAGCATGTTCAGCAAATGTTCCCTGAAGTGACCATGAGACTGACGAAATGGCAGAAATGGGAGCTACTGATATCTAGCAGCCACATTGAACTGAGACCCTGTATTTTGATAT
>NW_007736047.1:17881-31198 GCF_000696425.1 Galeopterus variegatus
CCCATGAAATCCCTGACAGCATGTTCAGCAAATGTTCCCTGAAGTGACCATGAGACTGACGTGTAAAATAACGAAGCAGTTCCCATGAAATCCCTGACAGCATGTTCAGCAAATGTTCCCTGAAGTGACCATGAGACTGACGAAATGGCAGAAATGGGAGCTACTGATATCTAGCAGCCACATTGAACTGAGACCCTGTATTTTGATATCCATTTTTGCTTCAGTGTTGCTTAAAAGTACCATTCAAATATTCCTCCTTCTTCAGTCATCTTGAGAAGACTTTGAGATGCCATGTTCAGAGGCATCTTCCTTTGTCCATCTATTGGATATAGTTCCTGAGAGTTGTTCTAATATTAGTAGCAAGAAAATCATTTATTGAGAAATTATTGTAGCAAGTGCCTCAGCTGCATTATCTTATTATTTATTCTCAACAATCCTATGAAGTAGATACCAGTATTAGACCTATCTTATCAATACAGAAACTGAGGTGTGTAGAGGTTAAGTAACTTGTCTTAAGTTATCAGTGCTCTACTGATAACTTGAATTGGAGCAAGGAATTAGATCACAGAAATCAAGAAGGATTAGGTTTTCCACAGTTTGATGATGAACCTTTATTCCACGGTTTCCTATGTGCCAGCTATTGGCTCTGGGGAAACCAAGCATGATCACCAGAGCCCAGATCTGGCCACAAAAGTGAAACTTAATAGAAAATATTAAGTCGCTGCCTTGGGAAGGGGTACTTATTTAGCATCCTTTAGGAGAACTTAACTCACCAAACAGAGTTTTGTCCTTTTATCCCCCAAAACTCTTACTCCTGTGATATATCTGAGCTTTATCCCTGAGTAGCATAAATTATTGATCCCAATTCTTCAGATCTCCACAGTAAGTTATATATTCACAACTCTGCCATGGCTTTGTAACATGGTAGTTAGAATGTGTTTTCCAGCCCTTGACTTTGCGTTGGGTCATGTGACCTGTTTTGACAAGGGACAGTTAGTGAACATGATACAGACATAAACTTGAATTGTGCTTTCACGGTTGGGCTTGCCCTCTTGCATGAAACAAGAGTGCTCCAGGTAGCTCCTAACATTTCAGCCCGGACCATAGAACAATCTGAGCCCAACCCTATGCCTAGAGCTGAGCTCAGCTGATACACAGGCAGAAAAACAAAGCTGCCCAGAAGACCACACAGCCTAGACCAACTAAGCTACTGACCCAAGTGCATGAGAATAAATGATTGTTACTTAAGTCGCGGAGCTTGGGGGTAATTTGTTACATGCCACTATTGTGGCCAGAGGTGACTAATACACTGCCACAAACACAAAATAGAGGTTCTTTGTCAGTTTCTGTGCAAATTCTTAGACTTGTGTCTCAGTATTCTCCTCCTGAACTCACTGGGCCACCTAAGCACAGTGTCAACGGTCCCTCTTCTTGCCAGTAAAGTTCCAGGTCCTGTGCTGTTTAGCCCAGTGACTCTTAGTGCAGATCCATCATGTGGTTGAAAAGGAAAAGGTAGGCATTAAAGTCAGTGTATGAGGTAGAAATCATGGCTGATCAAAAACACCCTTGAAAAGTTGGCAAATTATCCCCAAAGTTTAGGTCCATGATTTGTGTATACAGCTCTGTAACTATGTGCTCATCAAAGTTTCAAAAACCCTAAAGGAAATAACAAAAGAAAAGTCTATGTGTAGATACCTGGACACTCAAACCCTTCGGCATTTAACATACTAGAAAAGTCCTACAAGTGAATGAGAAATATATGAAAAACTCTAAAATGTCCCTACATACCCAGAGTTTGTACCGTTTTGCCATGAAGACTCCCTAGCCTTAACCTGTCTGAGAAGGTGACACAGCAGAGGCTGGGTGCAGGCATGTGGCTGGGAAAAGGTTAGGTCTCAATGCAGCTTGTAGATTAATGTGCATGCCCCATCTCCACCAAAATTCCTAATTTACCTCCTAAACCCAGAAAAACTTCAGATAACACAAAAAAATAATTCTCTTTCATATCCCCTATCCCCCATATTGTGGGTACTCTATCTCAGATACTGTGCTGAGAGCTAGGAATGGAGACATATCAAAACGATACCTTGAGAGTCTTAAACTTTGCCTCAACCTACAGAATAATGATACCTAGAAATCATATCCTCAAGCCTATGAAAGGACAACTAAAATGAACTAATTAATAAATAAAATTACCTGTCCCTATCAAGCATCTGTGGGCTGTGGGAAGTTTGAAATTAGGAAATCAGGCCCCACATGATTTGATGTCACCACAGAATGATACTTTTGCCCTCTGAGGCTGAGGGTCAATGCAGTGAATTTTTCATAAAGCAACACTTACGGAGTGACTTTTCACTGAGGTTATGTCCTTCCTACTTTTCTGGTGTTCAGACCTTTTTCTTTCATGGAAGAGCGATGAATGCAGATGGCTGTGTGTGTGTGTTTGTGTGTGTGCTCACGCTTCATGTGCAAGTGTGATGGATTTTTTATGACCTACTTGGACATATAGGAAGTTGAGTGTCCAAAATGTATCTTGATCATTTACTGGCTTGAGAAACACAAACACCTTGAAAGATTTGACTTAGAGAGTTAAATGGCCTAGGGCAAGTTAGTTTAGCTGATGGAATTTGAAGGAATGTTCCAGCAGAAGCTGCTATCCCTAGAAATGTCCAGAACGGACTAGGCAAACAAACCTTCCAAAGAAAATGGTAATTCCTTGCACTTACAACCCTGTCATCCACCTTATCTCATTTGAATCCTTCCACAAGCTGAGAGGAAAATAGGGTAGAGATTATTAATGCTTAACAGTTGAAGGAATTAAGTCTCAGAGTTGGTTAAGGTCCACCTCGGTGTCAGAATTAGAATTTGAAACCAGGCTTTGTACTCCAAGTTCAAGGCTCTTTCTGCCAGAGTGTAGCAATATCCAGTCCAGCAGACTTCTGTGACCAACCTTTCTTGTTAGCCAAGAAGATGATTGCCTTAACAAATGCAAGTTTCTCCCATCCTAAAATCACTTTGTTGTCTGAGATACAACTAATTAGAATTCTACTACTATACTTTTTAGAATACAGCCATCTCTCCCTTCCAGAATTCTGCCTTTCAAAGCACAGATCAAAAGCCAACTGTTCCATGAAGCCTTTTTACAACTAATTAGAATTCTACTACTATACTTTTTAGAATACAGCCATCTCTCCCTTCCAGAAGTCTGCCTTTCAAAGCACAGATCAAAAGCCAACTGTTCCATGAAGCCTTTCCTGAGTCCATCTCTTCCCCCAACCAGATATAATTTATCTCTGCTCTAAATACCCCATTGGGCTCTGTGTTTTCTTTCTGGACATGTATGCACCTAGTCTCTATGCACCTGCTACTAGATTGCAAACATTACCAGGATGCTCTCTACCTTTAGTACCACTCCTCTTTCCTTCTGCCAACAAATTCTGATTCATATTAGTTAAAACTTTAAAGAAAAAAAATCCAAGCTCTCTCACTTTCTCAGCAAAAAGGGGTCACTCTCCTAGCCCTGAGCCAACACTATCTTCCCACACATAAACCCTGGAAATCAGGGGAGAGAGAAAAATAAGACCACCATGAAAAAGTCCTTCTTGAGATTCTTCTTGATACTCCAGCATGAAGGAATGGAAAGGCTGTAGAAACAATGGACATAGGTTTGAATCCCAGTTCTATATCATTCTAGTTAAGTAACTTAGGGCAAATCACTGAACCTCTCTTTACCTCCATTTCCTCATCTGTGAAAATATCACATAGTTTTTGTAAAGAATACACAAGTCAATGTATATGATGGACCTTATATACCTGACACATGGTAGGCACTCAGTTAAATGGTTAGTGGCTTTGTTATTACTGGTATTGCTGCTATTTTTGCTACTGTTCTAATAAAATATCTGGCCCATACTGCCCCTGAGGAAACATCAGCTCTTTTCTACATGCCCCTTTTACTCATAGCCATCTTTGTCTTTTCTCCTTTCCAGCCACTCAATGGGGCCACCAGCAGGTTTCCTGGCACAATCTATAAATAGTAAACATTGGAAGCAGAGTGTTAATTTAGCCTAGCCTTTGTTCCAGCCTTCCCACTGGCCTGCCTTCTAGATGGATGAACTGGAGCAGAAATAAGGAGGCAATGTTCTTTCTTTATATCACACACCTAAGGGAATTTTTTTAGTCTTCTGAGAACATTGAACTCTACCTCAAGCTCAAAGTAACTCTCCAGGAGAGAAATCATTCATGGGAAACATGGGAAGTCTACTGAACTTCAAAGCCAAACTGAACCACAGCTGGTTTCCCTTGCAATTCTCTCTAGAATAGGAAAGCAGCAGTTTAAAAACTAGAGTGGTGGGAAAGGGGGAGGGGGCGAGGGTGAACAGCCACCTGGCATTTAAATAACATTGACAGGCTGAAATCAAACCATCATTTCAAGGAAATTCCAACCTAAGACAATACTCTGCAGCAGAGGCAACTTCTCATACTTTAAACTGCATGTCATTCTCATATGAATCCTGCAAGTCCATATTAAAAGACTGTTGCCTGGAAATTGGAAGTGTTAAAGATGATGAATAAAGTTACCTTACAGGGAAGTATGAGCCAAAGCTGGCTTTTTTTTTCCCCCCAGTTTAGTTTAACTTGTAGGTGCATTAAGAATGGATTGCTGGCTCTTAAATGCAGCTTATTATTTGGCTGGTTATGCAGAAGTTGCTATTTTGGACTCCCTCTGAGTTTCTGGCTTTCTGATGGGAAGTTTAATAGCTCATTAAATGGCATACCCACTCATTTTTTTCCATCCTCACTTTCCGCTATTTTCATGTGTGCTGAAGAATTTGGAAAGATACCTTCGTTTTAACAAATAATAAGTAAAGAGCCATACTCAGCTCAGAATACAGAAAAGTGTTTTTAATAATGTAAATTGAGTTCATAATGAGTATGCAAACTATTATTGAAACAGTTATATAGTTTCCAAACTTCTTTCACATGCCTGATCTCATTTAATCCTCACAAGGTGGAAAAGTATTCATTCATTTCCAAATGGCTTTTTAGTTTCTACAGAGTGCCAGGCATTGGGTTCAATGTTGAGTCTGTAATTCTAGATAGTATCGTTTCTCACTTCATTTTCAGAGGAGGACCCTGGTTTCAGGAATATCAAGTGACTTGGCCAAGGTCACAAACAGGAGCAGAAATACCAGTTCCTCTGATTCCAAATCCCAAGTTCATTTCCACAAAATTAACTTATAGCTGAGTGGGGCTTTAGAGATTACATAATTCACTGTTTTTACTTTATACATGAGAAAAATAAGCATTCTACTCAAGGTTACAATTTACAAATAGTGAAATGGGGATGGGAACTCAAGTCCCCCAACATCTAGTATATCGCTGTTACCCAAAAGGATAACTTAAGACTTATTGTACATTTTTATGTCATTTCTAAAACCCACATTCTTCTCTGAATGTCATGATGTAAAATTTCTTCTCCACTACATCCTCTTAGGGCACCTGATCTTAGAATACAGAGGAAAACGAGGGAATTGCTGATTGTTAATAATGATGACAAATGTCAAGGGAATTGCTGATTGTTAATAATGATGATAAATGCTAATAGGAGGCATTGTCTCATGATATCCCAATGTAGATGTTAGGTGGATTGGATCCACCCAAGGGTATTTGTATTGAAAGGATCTCCATGAGAAGGAATATCCACAAGTTCTGTCAGGGTGTTGGAACACAGAAGCCATTTTAAGAAGAAAGGAAGGGAGGAAGGGAAGGAAAGAAGGGCAGGAAGATGTGAAGAAAGTTTAGCTTGTTGTATTCACTTCAGTATCCCCAGTTTCCAGCATATAAGTGATATTTAGTAAATAATTGCCAAATGAATGAATTAAACATTCTGATCAAAGTTGTCTTCAAGTTGACTTCAGCACTTTAGTATGAATCCTGCAAGTCCATATTAAAAGACTGTTGCCTGGAAATTGGAAGTGTTAAAGATGACGAATAAAGTTACCTTACGGGGAAGTAAGAGCCAAAGATGGCTTTTTTTTTTTCCCCCAGTTTAGTTTAACTTGTAGGTGCATTAAGAATGGATTGCTGGCTCTTAAATGCAGCTTATTATTTGGCTGGTTATGCAGAAGTTGCTATTTTGGACTCCCTCTGAGTTTCTGGCTTTCTGATGGGAAGTTTAATAGCTCATTAAATGGCATACCCACTCATTTTTTTCCATCCTCACTTTCCGCTATTTTCATGTGTGCTGAAGAATTTGGAAAGATACCTTCATTTTAACAAATAATAAGTAAAGAGCCATACTCAGCCCAGAATACAGAAAAGTGTTTTTAATAATGTAAATTGAGTTCATAATGAGTATGCAAACTATTATTGAGACAGTTATATAGTTTCCAAACTTCTTTCACATGCCTGATCTCATTTAATCTTCACAAGGTGGAAAAGTATTCATTCATTTCCAAATGGCTTTTTAGTTTCTACAAAGTGCCAGGCATTGGGTTCAATGTTGAGTCTGTAATTCTATATAGTATCGTTTCTCACTTCATTTTCAGAGGAGGACCCTGGTTTCAGGAATATCAAGTGACTTGGCCAAGGTCACAAACAGGAGCAGAAATACCAGTTCCTCTGATTCCAAATCCCAAATTCGTTTCCACAAAATTAACTTATAGCTGAGTGGGGCCTTAGGGATTACATAATTCAATGTTTTTACTTTATACATGAGAAAAATAAGCATTCTGCTCAAGGTTATAATTTGCAAATAGTGAAATGGGGATGGGAACTCAAGTCCCCCAACACCTAGTATACTGCTGTTACCCAAAAGGATAACTTAAGACTTATTGTACATTTTTATGTCGTTTCTAAAACCCACTTTCTTCTCTGAATGTCACGATGTAAAATTTCTTCTCCACTACATCCTCTTAGGGCACCTGATCTTAGAATATAGAGGAAAACAAGGGAATTGCTGATTGTTAATAATGATGATAAATGCTAATAGGAGGCATTGTCTCATGATATCCCAATGTAGATGTTAGGTGGATTGGATCCACCCAAGGGTATTTGTATTGAAAGGATCTCCATGAGAAGGAATATCCACAAGTTCTGTCAGGGTGTTGGAACACAGAAGCCATTTTAAGAAGAAAGGAAGGGAGGAAGGGAAGGAAAGAAGAGCAGGAAGATGTGAAGAAAGTTTAGCTTGTTGTATTCACTTCGGTATCCCCAGTGTCCAGCATATAAGTGATATTTAGTAAATAATTGCCAAATGAATGAGTTAAACATTCTGATCAAAGTTGTCTCCAAGTTGACTTCAGCACTTTAATCAGTGTTGAAACTTCTTGAGCATGATGGACAGGACCCAGCTGACATCTCTTACTGGTCTCTCCGCTGAGATTTTTGCCTCTTTCCTGTCCACAGTCATAGTCAGCTTCTCAAAGTGTGATTTGGAGTAGGGGTTCCCCGCCACGTTTAGAAGAAAATGCAGACTCCACAAAAGGTTCTGCAGCAGGTCTCTCCGCTGAGATTTTTGCCTCTTTCCTGTCCACAGTCATAGTCAGCTTCTCAAAGTGCAATTTGGAGTAGGGGTTCCCCGCCACGTTTAGAAGAAAATGCAGACTCCACAAAAGGTTCTGCCGCGTGCTTTAAGGTGAGCTTCCTCTGCCTGCTTGTCCAACCTCATTTTGTTCCTCTTTCTCTCCCTCCTGACCATCTGGCCACGCTGGCCTTCTTTTGGTTCTGGAATACGCCACGTTCTTTCCTGCCTCAGGGCCTAGCACACACTATTCTTTCTTCCTGGACTGGTTTTCCATCTCTTTACTTAGCAAACAAACACCTCCTCATTCTTCAGATTCTCAGGAGACACCCCCTTTCTCAGAGAAGCGTCCTCTGATCCCATTCTCAGCCAGGTCTCTCTTTCTGCTTCCGTACAGCCCATCTCCCTTTATGACACATATCAATTTGTCATCACGTATTTGCGTAATTGGCTACCTAATAAGCTCTGTGGAAGAAAGAACTGTGTACAGTATACTCACCACTTTGCCTGGCATGTGGTAGAGGGGTCATACATTAATGGATGCATACATTAATGGCCCCTAGTAAATCATTTAAAATCTAGTTATTCATGTGTTAATTCTTGCCTGCATTTAGATCTCTAGAAAGCAGGCACTTGTCTTACTTATCTTTGTTATTCCCCTATTACCTCATATGGTTACTAACACAAAACAAATGTTCAGTAGCATTTATAGAAGAACCATCCCATAAAGAAATACCATTCAGTATTATTACCGATATCAAGGAACAGATAATCGACAGAGGCTGCTATCTTCCTCAGGCCGATAGAATAATTCTCTACCTCCCTGGCTGCCTGCCTTGTTAAACAGGCTAATGTTCCTCTGCAGCTTTGTTGAGTTTCTATTTGTGTTTAAAGCTGTGTTGGTGAATGTTATTTTAAGTCAGGTGTCATTAGTTTGAAAAATCACTTACTAGCCCCTGCACAGGAATCTCCAAAAATATCAGCAGCCTAATTGATGATGAACTCCATGGAGACTAGATGTTTTAAGACAATTAAACATAAAACAAGGGGGAAAAAGCACAAAAGTGACGATAACATCCTTCTGGCCACTGGCTATTATCCTCTGAAGGGTCAGTGTTTCACTGCTGCAGTTTAAATCTAAAGATTTAAATAGGATTGTTGGTAACATCCAGAAGGAATCAACATAGCATTTGCACCAGGAGACCCTACCTACCGTTCCAATCACCCCTCCACAGAAAGAACTTGAGGGAGTTGTACATGCAAGAAATAGAAGCCAAAGAAAGCAAGATACCAACTGACCGTTAGGAGGATTTGTGCCTGCTGCCCTACCAGAGGACTGCAACCTCTGACTAGCTGAGCTGCAGCATTGTGGCTTGGGGCAGTCCTTGTGTGTGGTCCACAGACCAGCAGCATGTGCGTCATCTGAGAGCTTGTTAGAAATGCAGAATCTCTGCCCTCCAAACCTACAGAGTCAGAATCTATATTCCAACAAGAGCCCCTCAGTGATTATATACACACGTATCTTGGAAGCAAGAGAAAGAAGAGACAGGAGCAGAGAAAGAGCTACATCCAACTGTCAGTCTAATGAATCACAGGTGCCACCCTTTCCCCTCCAGCCAATGCCCCTAAGAAAGAGACAATTAGGTTGGCAGGATTTTAGAGAATCTTATCTCCCCACGTGACATACCCCATGCCATGAGAGTCAGAGTTCCAGTTCCAGGCTGACTCAGACAGAAAGGCTTTCACAAGGATTTTATAAACTCCAGAATGATAACAAGTCACAAACTCTCTTTCACTAATTCCTTCAGCCAAAAACTGTAAATGCCCATGTCTCTAGGTCAGAATGGGGAGAGTGAAGAACTGAGAACGCTTAGCATTTAATATCTCAAAGACATAAGAATAAATTCTTTGGCACCCAATAATAAAACTTCAAAAGAGTAAATTTATAGACAAGAAAAAAATATTTGTATCCCCCTTTCATACCCATAGCCTTGCATACAGTGGGCTTCAGCTGGATCTCGGAGCTGAGGGTATGAGCCAAGGGGAAAACCAAACTCTGTAATCTGGGAGGGAAAGAAAAACAAGAAAATTTACTATGCCGTTGTCTGGTTATTAAAAGGGATCTAGTTTTGTAGACCTGAGATGCATATTAAGGGAAGAAATGTAGGCTTAGAATCTGCTTTAGTTCATTCAAACATTGAACTTTAAGAGTTTCAATATTATACTTCAATATCATATCGATAACCTTTTAATTTGCAGTGACCCCATCCACTAGTAAATTCTTCCCAAAGTATCCTAGAATCTGACCTATAAAATTGGTGTTTTCTTGAGAGGAGCAGCAAAGAGGAGATGAAGAGGAGTGAGGATTTCTGTGTGAAATGCAGGGCTGTCCCCATGCAGGCAGTCTTAAAAGAGAAAATGATTCCCAAAGGGCATTGCAGAGGGGTGAGTGTTATGGAAAGGAAGACTTAACCGTGACACTGAGGGTAGAGAGGAGTATTTGCTGATTTCAAATCTCTGAGAAATCCTTCATAGTCCTCAGAATAGCATTAACTCTGTTCCCCAAGCAGAGGGGGAAATAATGCATTTTAAATATATTTTCATAGAGTATCAAAACTTTATCACTTTCACAATGTATTTTTTCCACTCCCACCAGAGTGAAGAGCTGCCCAAGGAAGCATCTCTCCACCACACACACACATACACCCAAAGGATCCCTCCTCTTAGATACATAAATTCCCCTTATCCTAATTAGCATTGTTTCATCTTCTATTAAGGTTTTCAAGACAAGGTCTTAAATGCTGACTTGGAACCCTGAGGAGCAGTAACCACATTGAACATGGAGTTGTTTTTGCTCTCAACTCACCTGTGAGATATTTAAATCCTAAAAAAAAAAAAAAAAAAAACTTTTGTGAATTTTAATCTCATGGGCAACTTCAGAAATAAAACAATGACTTTTATGATCAATTTAAGTATCCTCTGCCCACATAATCCCAGCTTTCTGATGGGTTGATTCATCAGTAAATACTGGGGTTTATAGGATTAAGACTGTTTTAACAAAATCTATGGGTTTTTGTTACTTAGAAAAGAAAATGTTTTAAAAATATGCTTATACAGTGATCAGGCATATATGTCATTATATAATTGTGGTAATAAAAAATTACCCTCCAAAGTAGGCAGAGGGAATACAATTGATTTTATTTACAGATGAGGAAATGAAGGCTTAGCGAGATTAAGTGACTTGCCCAGAGTATTTTATAGAGGACTATAACCCAGGTCTTCTGACTACTACACCTGTCTTATTCCCTTCTACAAAGTTGCCTCATCTTCTAGATAGAAGAGCATTTCTCTAAATTCCATATCATGTGTTAAAGCGAGCCATGACAACCAAAAAATTGCTCAATGCATGTGAAGTTTTGCAATATCCCTTCTACAAAGTTGCCTCATCTTCTAGATAGAAGAGCATTTCTCTAAATTCCATATCATCTGTTAAAGCGAGCCATGACAACCAAAAAATTGCTCAATGCATGTGAAGTTTTGCAATAGGTAAAAAATCCCAGCTTTGTAAATCATCCTCTATATTTTACTTGTGCCTATTTAGCAAGCGAGAGAGTTTTTAGAAGGTCATACACAGATGTTGCTAAGGGATGAGGCCAGTGGCCCACATCAGGCCAGGTTCTTAGTAAGCATGGGTGCTCTCCAAGGCATTAATATGGGATATTTGGCAATGTATTCAAAAGCAGATCTGTCTCCTAGTTCTCATGGAGTAGAACACTAATCTATTTTTCTGCATCTATTGTATAATCGTGCTCTCGATGTATACTGTGCAACATAGAAATAAATCAGAAACAAACTTTGTTCCCAATGTGGTGTATAAAGTTCCTGAGTAAATATAGGATGGCTTCAAAGAAAGGAGGCATTTTGTCTAGGTCATAGAAAATATGCAGTATTCGTATGTGAGAATGGAAGCATCCTGTGTGAGAGAAATAGTGCCATGCAAAGGCATGAAAATGGGGAAATTCATGAGGAATAGTATTTGGCTGGAGAGTCAAATAAAATATGACACATAGCCAAAGATGTGGTTAAGAAGTGAATATATCTAGAATCATTTTTGAAACTTTGAGCTTTCCAATAATGCCATTTTCAGTTAATGCATTTTACAATGGGCTATTTTCTGTGTAATTATTTCTCTGAGGTGCTATCAGTTCAATTCTCTCATGCTGCCAGTGAAGTGATGGGGATAAGTGAAAGGATCTGGGAAGAGAAAGAACCAGGTGCACATTATGGTTCTGCCACTTCCATCTCTTTGACTTGGAACAAGTTGTCTATCTTCTCTGAAACTATTTCCTGATATGTAAAAAAATAAGATTATAATAACTTAGTCAAGTTATATAAACCCTCTGATGCTTATCAATAAAGTGGGATAATATGACCTGCTTAATAAGGTTGTGATGAGAATTATATTAGTGTACATAATTCACCTTGCCCATACGGTTGCCAATAGTCAATAAATCTAAGCTTCTTCACTCTCCTGGCCTCCAAGGTAACCTCCTGTCTATGCTCCAGGATTTGATAGGCTGGGATTTCTTTTTGCATGCGACATCTCTAATCATTTTATATACCCTCATTTGGATTATTTTTAAATTACTTTGATTTACAGTGTATTTGAATTCTCTATCCTATCCGGATTTCAGCATTCTTTTATTCCAATATTTAAGAAAACCTGTTCATGGGATGAATGGATGTGCATACAAAAGGGAAAGATAAAGATGAAACCAATAGCTCAGCCCTCTCTTCCCTTCTCCTATCCCTGACCCCAAGATAGAACACACTCAAGGTAGACAAGGCCCCAGGGTTCCTTCCTCTAGGGATTGATTTGACTTATGGTAAATGCTGTGTTAATGGTGCTTTCTGAACCATTGACTAGGGCCCCCATATTTTCCATCCCAGGGAGAGCCAAAGGGGTATCATTGGTTCTTAGTGCTTTATTCTAATGGCTGGTTATAATGGCAAAGATACAGCCACAATTTGTTCCAGAGCTCAGAATTCTATGGTATCTCTCTCTACTTCTCTTCATCAGAAAAGAACCAGGTTTTCACAAGTCCCTTCCCAAGGCAATTTAACAGAATCTGAGGGGATTATTTCTCACTGGAATTTTTTCCTTCTAAGACTCAAGCAGCAGACAGAAAAATAATAATGCATCAACTATTTCATCTTAATTAGGCAGATATGTTTAATAAATCACAACACTCATCTGGCTATTCCTACTGACCAGTACAAACTTGTGTAATACTGAGCTAAAATACACTTGCTACCTCTGCACTGCACATTTACACCATGTTAATTTATTATTTCAGCTGTCAAGTTTAGATCATCACAAACAACTTAAGAATTATTTCCTACTTCCACCTGTCTCGAGAATAGCATTCCTTTCAAGTGAGTTTTGCAGAGACAGTCCTGGTCTCATGCTGTGCCAACAGCATTCATTACCAAGGTGCATTTCTTTGCTCATGGAATCACCCAACATGTGGCATAAACTGCCACTCTCACTCATTTAACAAATATTTATTGTGTGACTACTCAATGCCAGGCACTGTTTTGAGATATAGCAATAAACAAAAAATATAAAAATCTCTTCCTTTGGGGGAGTTTACAGCCTGGCTAGAGAGAGAGATAAATATATCAGTACCCATTGTTAGACTGGGGTAAGAACAAAGAAAAAAATTAAATGAGTAGATATCTGCCAAGTCCAATTGGTCTAGAGTATTGTTAAGATCTTGTGTTTCTCTGTT
>NW_007736047.1:35459-55716 GCF_000696425.1 Galeopterus variegatus
GGGCCATAATAATCATATACATTGTATACTGACAAAATAAAAATTTAATGAAAAAAAAAATTAAATGAGTAAAGTGGTGAGTGGAAGCAGGAAGTGTTGGGGAGTGAGGCTGAAAGTTGCAATTTTATACATTGTGGTTAGAAGGCCAAATGGAGAAGGAAACACTTGAGTAAAGACCAGCAGGGAGTTCATGGGTAGTGCAGACATCTAGGAGAAGAGCATAAGGCAGAGGGCTTGGGAAGTGCAAAGGTCCTGGGCAGAGCATGCTTGGGGATTTTGAGAAACAAGGGAAGAGTAAGTGAGTTGTGGAGTAAAATTGGGTAGACGAGGTTAGAGTAAGAGCTCAGGGTCAGACCCTGTATAGCTTTGAAGGCATCAAAAGGACTTTGTGTTTATCTCTGGGTGAGAGTTGAGTCCCTAAAAGGCTTTGAGCAGAGTAATGGCATGATCCGTCTTACATTTTAAGAGAATCACTCTGGTTCCCATGTGCCCATATAACAAACACTTATTGAACATATACTTAGAATCAGGTTTGATGCCTGGTATTGGGGACATAAAGTTGAACAAAATCTGGCACCTTCTTTCAATTCACAGACTCTGCAGCAGCAATTTATACAGGTTGCTGTGGAAATGACTAAATGTCTTATTTAATTCAGTACATGGATGAGGACGATGGCTTGTGAGTGAGGCTATGATTTTGTTCCACTGCCGAGCACCTCCACCATTCCCATACGTGGCCTTCTGTTTGCTAGGTAGCAAACCCACTTTTCACAGGCACATGCATTACCCTCCCTAATCTGACTAGTAACTCCTTTTTTATGGCTGATCCAAGGCTGGTATATATTCAGCTGAAAGTATTCCATACCAAGATACATTTAATCAGATTTCAAAAGGCCAATCTCTCTCTGTAAAGAAAAATGCTAATTATCCAAAGGAGTCTTATCACCATTTGCAACTGTGGGTTGCTTTATTGAGGAGCAAGTAAGGAGTGCTAAAAGCACTTCCTTTCTTCTCCACCACCCCCTCCAAATTGGCAGTCATATCATTGTACATGAGTCTTAAGGCAGAACGAATGTTCTCAGGCCAATGTAGGGGTAAATTATCTGGTACAAGAACCCAGAACCAGCCTCCCTAATAACTTCTGTAACACAAAGTCACCTGTTACTGTGGCTGTGTCTATGACATAGTTTACAAATTTCCCGTTGCCAGGAGGGGAATAAGTGAGTCTGTTCTTCATACCTGTGTATTAGTCAGATTTTGCTACGTAACAAGCTATCATGAAGTCTCAGGGGCACACGGTAATCAGCAATTATCTCTTGCTCAAGTCTGGCAGATCAGCAGGTGAGCTCTGCTTCAGACTGTGGGTTGAGTTCAAGTCTGCTGAGGCCCAGACTGAAGAATTGGGACATGTTCTTCTCACTGTAGAAGTCGGAAGCTCCTAGAGTGTAGTAAGTTGAATAGCGACCTCAAAATGATATGTCCACGTCCTAACTCCTTGAACCTGTGAATGTGATCTTATTTGGGAAAAGGGTCTGCTGTAGACTGTTTGTGGTCTCCCCAAAATTTACATATTGAAGCCCTAATCCCCAATGTGATGGTATTTGGGGGTGGGGGCTTTGGGATGTAACTAGATTTTGATGAATGTGGAGACCCTATGATGGAATTAGTGCCCTTAAAGGAAGAGGAAGAGACAAGAGCCTTCTCTCTGTCTACCTTGTGAGGATACAGAAAGAAGGCAGCCATCTGTAAACCAAGAAGAGAGCCCTCACCAGATACAGAATCTGCCAGTACCTTAATCTTGGACTTCCCAGCCTCCAAAACTGTGAGAAATAAACGCTTGTTGTTTAAGACACCCAGTCTATGGTATTGTATTATAGCATCTCAAGCAGACTATGACAGGGTCTTTGCAAATGTAATTAAGTTCAGTATCTCAAGATGAGATCATCATTTGTAATCCAGGTGGGCCCTAAATCCACTGACCTAACTTCTTGTAAGATAGAGAAGAGAAGATGGTACAAGGGAGAAGACCATGTGAAGAGGGAGACAGAGACTGGAGTTAGACAACCACAAGCTGGAAGAGTCAAGAAATGATTCTTCCTTAGAGATTTCAGAGGGAGAGCAGCCCTGCTGACACCTTGATTTTGGACTTTTGGTCTCTAGTACAGTGAAAGAATTTCTGCCGCTTCAAACCATCAAGTTTGCATTAATTTGTTACAGCAACCAAAGAAAACCAACACACAGAGGGATAAGTAGAAACATACAATGAGCCTTACAGCGTAAGCTTGGAATTTACACACTGTCACTTCTTCCCACCACCCGTGAGCCAAAGCAAGTAACCTGGTCAAGCCCAATATTCACAAGGCTGGGAAATACACTACTCCCATGGGAGTAGTGAAAGAAAGTGATTTTTTTTACACTGCTACTCAGGGAGCAATGAAAGAAAGTGATTTTTTTTTTTTTTTTTTTTTTTTTTGCTAAAAAATAATCTACCCCTTTTTTTTTTTTTTTTTAAAAAAAAATTTACCCCCCTTTTTTTTTTTTTTTTTAAAAAAAAATTTACCCCCCTTTTTTTTTTTTTTTTTAAAAAAAAATTTACCCCCCTTTTTTTTTTTTTTTTTAAAAAAAAATTTACCCCCCTTTTTTTTTTTTTTTTTAAAAAAAAATTTACCCCCCTTTTTTTTTTTTTTTTTTTTTTTTTTTTTTTGCTGAATAATAATCTACCACACTTTGTTTTGTTTCTTTGATAACATTTGCATACTAGGTCTTCCTTGCAAATCCAGAGTTCCAGGACACAACTCAGAACTTACCTGGGGATTGCTGGACAGAGCAAAAGGTGTTCCAGGGTAAAAAGGACTATGAATGAACCATAGAAAATGCAGTAGACATGAGCTGGGTCTCCAAGGAGGATATGGTAAGGATTTCTAAGCCTCAAATAGCCTCCCATCACTGCACAGGTCTCCAACACTTTAGCTACAAAAGATACTCCATGCAAATGCATCTCTTTATTGCTTCCTAAAGAGTAGGCCCTGAATCCTATGTTCTTTGACCCTGGTGAGCTGAAGTGAAATTTGCTGTGAGGCCTACTTTTTAATCTCTTCCTTTCCAACTCATCTTTTTTAGAGTGGGCCTTGGACCACCTGTATCCGAATTCATTAAGTTGCTATTTACAAATGCAAATTCTTGGCTCTCACTGCTCACCCACTGAATCAGAATCTCTGGGGATTTTAAAACACATCACAGATAATTTTGATATACACTAAAATTTAAGCATTATTTTTCCTTCTCAAACTTTTATACTAACTTGTACCTATCATCACCACCCATTAGCAGACGAGTGATCCTCTGCTCTCTGGGGATACGGGATCATTGTTCACCACAGTAGGAAATGTCCTGGGACTCTGGCGTGTCTCTCTAAAGTTCATGAATGTCTAGCCTTCTATCCCAGAATATATTTGCTCCACTGAAGACAAGTGTTTTCCCTTAGTCTTCTAGTTAAATTGAGGATCATCTGCTTTGTTGAGCCAACAGCTTTGTGTACCACCTACCATGCCATTCTTTACAACCCCTAAGTCTTCACCTTGCAGCTGGACCTCTCTGGTGGTAAGAAGGAGATACAATAGAGGAGTTCAACAGACTCTCTTTTCCAGAAAAATCTAGATAGACTTATGCCAAAAGTATTTGGCATTGAATTTCATGGGGCTCAAAACCCCTGTGAAGGCTTTTGTGGGCTCCCTAGTGAGAAAGCCCTAATCAAAGGCTTACAGCAGTGTAGATAGACGATTCATTTCTATAATGAAAACAACAATAAAAGTGACAACTAATCTCTACTGAGCACTTACCACACGCTAGGCACTGGGATAAACTCCTTATCTGCTTTATCTCATTTTACCCTTGCACTACCCCGGGGATTAGGTAGTATTAGTATCTCCATTTTGCAGTTGAGAAACTTGGACCTTTGAGAGGTTATAAACTAGCCTCAGTTCAATAACCTCAGGCTCATTCTCCCAGGCCACATGCTGATTATGCTCAGACCTCCCAGAATTCCCCTTCTTGAAGACCGAGGTAAAATCACCTGGCCTATCAACAAACCATGCACCTTAATTTCCCCCTGGCAGGAGAAGACTCTGGAGAAATAGTGAGTGGCCTTGAAACTCTTTGGCTTGGCCCTTGGGCATCCCATGGCTGTATCTTCCCTGAACATTGCTTACCTGTTCATTTTCCTGTACACTATTTCCCTGTTCATTATTTCGACACAAACTCGAGCTCATGGCGTCCAGTGGAGGAGATGAAGAGTATATAATATGTTGGTGGAAATAAGAACAATGAGGGAAATCCACAAGTTGAGAAAAAGAGAGTGGTGAGGTCGGGGGTGCTCTTTTAAATAAGATAGGGAAGGTCCTTTTGATAAGATGACATTTGAGAAGAGACCTGAACAAGTAGGGAGCAAGCCATGAGGATAACCAGGGACAAGGTTTCCAGCCAGATGGAAGAGCAAGTGCAAAGGAAGAGCAAAGAGGTCCGTGTGGAGGTCCCAAGTGGGGGGATGACTCAGGGGAGAGGTAGCAGATGGGTCTGAGAAGATGGGGAAGGTGGGGGCGGGTCGTGTAGGGTCTTGTATAGATCATGGCAAGGACTCTAGATTTCATTCTTCATTGGGAAGCCATTGGAGGGTAGACACAGAGAGTCATGACTAGATATACATCTAATACACATATATATACATCTATATGTATGTATACATATACATACAACTAATCTTTGGCGAGAATTACTGAGATCGTTGCATGGAGAATACACTACAGAAAGTGCATGTGAAAGCAGGGAAACCAGTAAGATGAATTTAAACATTTTGTGTGCCTTTGGCATCTGACCCCTCCCCAGGAAAATATTTTCAAGCGTACAAAAAATGCATAGGATCGCAGTTAGCAAAATGCTAAAAGAAAACTGCCATTTGGGAATATATATGTCTCTTTTTGAAGCCACTAAATAACAGAATCTAGCAGTTAATCTACCAAAATTTCAAACACATGATGGGCATAAATATTATTTCATGATACATCTGTAATGTATAAAATTTTCTATGGTTTTTATTGGTAACAAGTCACAGATTCTGCCTATAGCACCGTGGTTTGCTATATTTAGGCATGATTGAAGAAAATGCTTAATTTCAGTCAAAAGCTACAGAAAATGAGGATTCTTTCTTCACTCAAGTTCAAGAACCTCCTGAGATGTTAGGAAATGCTGCCTTGAGAGAATTTAGGGAGTAGGTCTGGCTCTGACAAGAGAAATGACCCCCATAAATGTGGAAAATAGTGCGAGAATGAGTTGATGAAACCATTAGCTTGCCAGAACTTCATTCATATATCCATCTTACTTTAAATCTTATGTGAAAACATATTGTATCATTCTCCTTGATAATAAACCATCTTGGTTTTACTATGAAAAAAATGTATGCTTATTCTAACTCTCTTACATTCAAATTTTTTTGTCCCTGGAGATTTAAATGTGACTGGGAGAGGGCAATTTTCTTTGCTGTCAACTGAGCCATTGGTCATTTTTGTTATGAAATGTCATTCTCTTCAGGAAGTTTCCACTTGTTACAATTTAAAATGACAAGTGATCTACGCTCAGGAAGAAAAAAAAAACAGGATCTATTGGGAAGTCTGACAGACCCTTAACAATAGCATTTCTACAAGACGCTAGTGCTGTAGTTTATAAATAATTCATCGATCACGTGACTTTGAACAGTTCTGTCAAACTCCACTAGAAGAAATGGCAAATTACTCTTCAACACAATCATTTGTTTTCATCCATGAAAAATAGTACGTGTTCCTACCATGGCGAATAAGAATTGAAACTCCAGCCAGGCAATGTGCTAGAAGAGTTTTGTAGATCAAAATCTGTGGCATACTTTGTCTGATTGCCTCTCTTGTGCCACCACTGCATGGAGTCACTGTCCCTGTTAATTTTATTAATGTGTAGGTTTGGTAATCAACCTCAGAAGTGGCTCTGAAATTCTGCATCAGGCTCAAGGAAATGTTGTAGCAAAAGCCTAACAAAAACATAGTGGAATTGGAGTATAGAAAGACAGCTGTTAGCTCTACAAAACAAGCAGGTATTTTATCGTGCTTGATTTGGTGTATGACTGTCTTTTTAATCTGATCATTACAAAAATAAAAATGTAATTACAGAGATAGGTAGATAGATAATTGCATGTAGAAGTGAAGCTTGAAGGGAGAAAATGTTCTATGTATCCCTGAATAAAACTAGCATTAAGATCTCGCATGGGAAATATCTCAAAATATATCCTGGTGACTCTCTTGGTCTCAGTTACCAAACAAGCGTGATGTGTGAACTTAGAGCAAAGTCCTGGAAGATGAGACGAGCACAAGGGATTTTCTCCTGAGCCTTATCCAAATATCTACACAGTTAGACACTAAATCAATGAGAGCTCTTCATATAAGCTGAAGGTTGCCAACTTAGCATGATGAAAATGAACTAAAAGAAGCTGAAAAGTAACTGGAACTAAACATTCACTAACATTCTCCCTGAAATTTCAAGTCGGTTTTCTTTTTGTCAATAGCCAGTGTGAGTGATGAGCCCCTTATCTTACAGAATCCTAAGCATGTTGGACGCAATATCATATTGTACATGGACTATCAGATTTAAATGGGAAGGGTCCGGCCTATGATCCTCAGTCAGCTATCGTGTAACCTCAAATAAGTCACTGTAACCTCTCTGGGCTTATGTCCTAAAAATGAGGTGATTGGGTCAGAGAATCTACTGGGTGCATTTTAGCTCTGAGAATGGGATGATAAAGCAAAGAGTTAAGAGCATGGATTTTCACCAAGTTCACCACTTAAATAACTTTGTCTATGATGTTCCTTCTTTAAGCCTCAGTTTTCTTGTGTGGGAAATGGAGTTCATCATAGTGTTGACCTCACAAGGAGATAGTTTAGGTAAAGCACTTAAATGTACCCTGATATGTAATAGAGAGCCAATAAGTAATGGCTGATGGTCTTTGTGTTGCTACTGTTATTTTGTAATAATCACTGGGGATTTTAATATTTTTAAATCAAAAGATGTTATGGGGAAAATTTAAGTAGAAGGGAAGTCAGGTAGAAAGAAGGCCATATAGTAGTAACCCTAAATCATGCCATGTATTGGTCCACATAACCTCAGGCCAGCTTGGCAGACCATAGAATAAAGTCAGACCACTTTACCTATTCCTTTTTGTGAGGCTACTTTTCAAGTTTTTAGTAATAGCAAGCAGAGGAAAGTTGAGGAAAAAGCAGGAATTAAACATAACAAAAAATATTATCTCTATTCACAGAAAGCTTTAAAAAGTAAAGAGCTGCTTAAAAGTTTTTCATGTGTTAAACTTTTTTAAAAATAAATCTTACTAATCAGGAACATGTCGACTCTACAGTGCATTTCTCAAATCTATATTCATCCATTTCTGAGGTCTTGACAAATTGTGAGGTGGCAGAAATATCCATAAATTCCACCAGAATGCGAATGCACGATGTGCGGGCTCCAGAGACCTGTGCTGAAGGCAAGAGTACCTCCAGGCACGCTCATTAGTGTTTCTTGATTTGAGAAGACAACCTGAATGTCCTGGATGAGGAAGCCAACCCCAGAAGAGAGGTGGACAGGCCACATTTTCTAAAAGCAAGTTATAAAACATGAAATTGGATTCTTGAGCCCATGTGTTATGGAATACTAACATTTATGCTTTGAATTAAAAGTCTGTCACTTTTTCCATGAGGTACTTTTGTTTTCAAGAGGAGCTGTATGTAGAAAATGAAATCAAGATGAGACAGAGAATGCAGGATTTTCTCAAGATGTGTTGCTATGAAGAAAAGTCGTTTTGCTGTTTGGGCCTGCGAGGAATTGACTTCAGTATACAGAGTAAGGTTTGCTTCAACTACTGTTAATAGATCTGTCTCCTTTTATGGAGACTTAAATAATACATGTGTCTAAATATGAGATAAGGTATTTTTCCCCAAAAGTCACTATTCAGAAAATAGAGAATCACCTTACATACAAGTCTTTACAAAGTTTTCCAATTTCTTTACCTTGAAAATCCAAGAGTAATTTGGGAAAACCTGGCCTGAAAGACCCTCAGTCAATTCTAGTTTAAGACACTCATAGAACTCCTGTATAGAATCGATTTTTTTACATTTATTTTCTGCTTACCTTTATACACAGATTGAGTATTTATTTCTGGAGATGTGACCTTCACAATTGCAAAGTTTTAGTGTCATAAATGGGTGTTTTAAAGATCTCTTTGAAATAAAATAGTCAATGACATTGGAGAGATCACAAAAGTAATCGTTGCAGAATGAGCAGAAAAAGTGTCCTAATGTTATACAATGAATACTTGTAGCTTGGGACAAAATATCCAAAATTAACAAAATACCTGATTTCATAAAGGGTTGCATATTCATCTAAGACACAAAGGTGACGTGCTCTCAAAAACCATTAGGTGACCCAAAGTGGTTCTAGTGATATCCAAAATTAACAAAATACCTGATTTCATAAAGGGCTGCATATTCAACTAAGACACAAAGGTGACGTGCTCTCAAAAACCATTAGGTGACCCAAAGTGGTTCTAGTGATGACAGAGACACTGAGTCAGAGATACAGGTTCCAAACTCTCAGTGTCTTCCTGGTTTGCCTCAGCTACAGAGAGCTGCCTCATCCAAGAAATACTCTTCCCAGTAAAGCCCACATTCAATGAGTGGTGAAGAGAGAATATAAAGATCTGGCCATTTGGGCTCAACCTGGAACAACTCTAATGGGCCGTATGCACTCCAGAGCTCTCCATGGAGTGAGCCGACACTGGGTTGGGTCTGCCTCCCAACAAAACTTCTTCTTGATCCTGCTTCTCAACCCCCATCCATGGATGTTGAGCAATAATAAATACTCTGCACACCAGACTCCAATTCAACATCTCCTTCCAGAGAACCCAACCTGCATGAGCATGTCTGGGGGCAGAGAGGAAAGAAAATTAAGAGTTCCACTTTAGACAGGATATGTGCAAGGTATCTACTTGATAGCTACAGGGAGATGTCAGAGAAGCAATTCCATAGATGAGCCTAATGCTCATGGGCAAGGTCAAGACTGGAGAAACAAATCTGGGAGACAACAAATTAACAGATGGTATTTAAAGCCTGGGACTAGATGAGCTCTCTTAGAGAGCAAGTATAGATAGAGGGAAAAGAGTTCCAAGACCTGAGCCCTAATATTTAGAGGTCTGAAAGAAGAGAATCCAACAAAGGAGACAGAAAAGTTGCCAGGGAAGCAGAAGAAAAACCAGGTGAGTTTGGTATCCTGGAAAGCCAGTAAAGAAAGAGACTCAAAAAGAAGTGATTAGTTGTGTCAATGTGCCGAGAGGTCAACTAAGATGAGGACAGAGAGGTAATCATTAGATTTGGCATGATGGAGTCATTGCCAGCTTGACAAAAATGATTTGGTGGAATGGTCCACATAAAAGCCTGATTGGAGTGTTTTCAAGATAGATGGGAGGTAAAGAAGTGGGAAAAGGGAATGTAAGGAATTCTTCAATTTTGCCATAAAGGGGAAAGGGCAGAATGGGGTTTATCTGGACAGAGAAATAGGGTTGAGGAAAAGCGTTTTAAGGGGGGCAATTATTGTAGTATGGTTATAAATGGATTGGTATGTTCCTGCAGAGAGTGAAAAATTAATGATGCAAAAGAAAAAGAGGAAGAGTACAGGAGGAAAGTCCTAGAGTAGGTGAGAGAGAATGGCATCCAGTGCATGGGGGGAAGGACCAGATATGAGCAGGGACAGTTGATGGCACGTACCAGAGGGAAGGGTAAATGAATGAGTACAGATGTGGGCGGGTGGTGGAGATATGAGGGAATCATTTTCTGATTGCTCCTTATCTTCTCAATGAAATAAGAAGGAAGATGTCATCTGAGAGAGAGTAAACAGACCTTGACCTTCTAACACAAAAGCATAATCTTTTACTCCTCTGCACTTATCCACGCACTTCATTCTCTGAATGTGTGGGTGTTGAAATACTTGTGACTGGCCACTTCTCACTTTCCTTTCCTTTTCCAAAAGTTGTATTCCCCTGGTTCTGCATCAAGGTCCCCCTGATTCCTTCTGTGTTGTTCATTTTTTTTAACAAGTTCACCCTCTTGGAGACATGGCATGACTCACAACCATGCCATTTCTGCACACCTGAATCGGCTTTCCTTCAATTCTCACAGTCCATTGAGTTAGCTCCTTTTTCCATTTGCTGGGGCAGGCTTTTTCTTATGCTTTTGTCAGGCTGTATTTGTCACCAATCAATGCATGCCTTCCTGTTCAAACCCTGAGTCCTTCAGGAAAAGAAAAGAAAGTTGATTCCAAGTGGGAATATTCAGTTATAAAAAGTAATTTGTTCAGCTCTTTGAATATGTCTGCCACCACTGGAGGTCACTGATAATTACTTCAGTTAATTTTCCCAAGGATCCTGTTACACTTTCCTCTGTGTAACCAAAAAAGAGAAAAGAGAAAGAAAGAATTCACTCAAAGTACCATCAATGAGGCCTTGAGGGACTGCCGCCCCTCAGGGGAGCAGCAGCTGCAAACCAAAATCAGCCTTTTTTTTTATTGACAAGACAAGGAAGTTTCACAAGAAAAATTGGTTGATTCAATCATCAAAGAACGACATAAAAACAGGCAGTGTAAAACTAGTAACAGCAGTAAATTAACAATGTGACATTCCAGAATGTAATTTTTAGAAAGCTAGGTTAATTCACCAACAAACAGCTTGTCCTTAGTAAATATTTTCTTTTCCACATATTTCCTACAGCAATTTCCTTAGCATATTTCAAGTCGTTTCTTAACATACCTTAAGAACAATCAGTAGGTTAAATAGTCAATAGTCATTCAAGCCAGAATCTAACCAGCAACCTAAAACAGTCAAAGTACACAATCCCATCCCTAAACAGTGATTAGAATTGATTAGATGGCTTTTGCCAAACTTATCTGTGGACTTTCGTCCCCTACTCAAGAACCTTTTGGCTCATTCATGCATTACCTAAAAATCCTATTCTAAGATCAAAGGAGAATCAAGATTTCTAACCCATCACAGGATCCTAAACTGCCTGAATCCTGAAATACTCTCAGCAATAGAATGCTTGTCCAATGATGGATCAGCAGTCATTTTTCATTGAACATTCATCCTATGAATTCTCTGCACAAAAAAAAAGATCCTGCCATCTCTAAGGGAAACCTTAGAGATCCCCAGTGTCCCTTACATGCCAGGACAGCCCAGGCTCCAGATGCAACTGTCTGGCTTTGAATCTTGGTTCCACTACACCCCACAAGTTTTGCAAGTCATTTACCCATTCTGTGCCTCAATTTCATAATCCCTAAAATGAGAACAATAATATCCCCCAACTTCATAGCGTTGTTGTGACAATAAGATGAGCCAATGTGCCTAATGTCTTCAACATATACCTTCTGGGAAGAAGGTAAGGGTTTAGTCCATAGTAACTTCTATCACTCCCAGGCTGAGCAGCTGATTACTTGTGTGATATCCTCCAAAGCTTCACTTTTTCCTTTGGCAAAGTGATAATATTCCAGATGGTGTCTGTCCCAGCAGGCTCTGTCCTTGAGTAGCTATCACTGCATAGTCTATTCACTGTCCTGTGATAAACACATATTGCAAAAAAGAAATAAACCTTTGTTGTTTTTTCTAAAAAAAAATAGTAACTACCAATTTTATCTCAAAAGCCCTAAGAAATTTTTTTACAGATAAAATCTTTAACTATCTCTTTGTTAAACTTATTTGGCTATAGAAACCTTTTATTTCCTAATACACTATTAACCCTTAAAATGTTTGTTTCACAGAATCCACCATTGATGTATGTATTAGTTTGCTAGGGCTGCTGTAACTAAGTAACACAAACTGGTTATCAAAACAACAGAAATTTATTCTCTCATACTTCTGGAAGCTAGAAGTCCAAAATCAAGGTGTCAGCAGGGCTATCTTTCTCTGAGGACTCTAGAAGGGGACGATCCTTCCTTGCCGGTGGCCAGCAATCCTCGATGATCGTTGGCTCACAGCTGCATCACTGCAGTCTCTGCCTCCATCTTCACATGACCCTCTTCCCTTTGTCTCCTCTGTCTCCTCTGGTCTTCAAATTTCTCTCACCTTATAAGGACACCAATTATTTGATTTAGGGCCCATCCTAATCCAGTATGACCTCATCTCAACTTGATTACATCTGTAAAGATCCTATTTCCAAATGTCATATTCACAGGTCTGGGGATTAGGACTTGAACATATCTTTGCAGGGGACACAATTCAGCCCACAACAATTGTGGTTTGAATTGTGAAACAAATAACTCCAACAAACAGTGAAACAAACACCTCCAATCATACTTTATTTGGCCCAAATTACGTCCCACCCATTAACTATGATCTAGCTTGGTATTGCTCAAAGTCCAGTGACTGATGCCTCTCACGAACTGTCTAAATGGATCTGGGATGGAGTAAGTACAGAAATAGAGAGTAAGTTTTAGAAGTTTCTATAGCAATTTGACATTGCCATGAAATCCAAGCATATATTCAATGGATTTATCTTGTCTAAAAGGGAGTAGACTAGTTTGGATGTTGTCTGATGAGTCACATGTGGCATGAGCTATATATTGTCATACCTTGGACTGGAAAGTTTCAAAAACTTTGCTCAACACAGATCATTTGAGACGTACTGATATGGCTGACCAGCTATGAATGGTCACAGATGGAGAAAAAGTTTGCCATCTTCCATTTTTCCCCAGTTATTTATATAAACCAATCGTTAGGTCTTAAACAAGGAATGGTTATTATTTCTGCTAACTAATTGTTCTAGCTAATTCAAAAATCTTCCTTTTCCTTTTGAAGAACACAGTCTAATCTTTGAGTGAAACGTGAAGAAACAGCATTTGTTCATTGTTTGCAAACAACTTTGTGATTCTGTAGTCATGGGCTGCTTTGCTTAAAGACATAAACCATATCAATTAGGAGCATTTTAAATGCCTTTGGTGACATAAAAGAAGTTGTTCTTCTAAAAGTGAAATATGGAGTTCATTATGTTTCTTTGTTATTTCTGCCTACTGAACACATTTGCTATTGATGACACTATGTATTTTTCTGCATTTCCAACTTCAACTTCCAAATTTTTGTGCATTACAGAAAAGACATTAACAAGTCAAGAAAACTCTCGCTTTGGAAAATTGTTTTTTTACATAGGGGGAAAAAACATACTGTTTAACTCATAGTGAATTATTAGTCTGAGGGGAAAAAGAAGCAGTATCAAATCTTAATACTAGCTTGCTTTTTTAGGAGCGATTATATGTTGCACTCAAATTTAGGTAACAATTGTTTTTTGTTTATTTTTTGTCATTTTGTTCTGGTTTTAGTCTTATATCAAATCTTAATACTAGCTTGCTTTTTTAGGAGCGATTATATGTTGCATTCAAATTTAGGTAACAATTGTTTTTTGTTTATTTTTTGTCATTTTGTTCTGGTTTTAGTCTTTTGTTTTGTTTGGCTTTTTAATAAAAGTAATGTCTTGACTAAACATTGGCTAAAAATAAATACACACATTAACTGTACAAAATGAAATATCATAAAAGATATTACTCTCCTAACCCATACCCAATCAAAAGTGGAAAACAGATTTTAAGAAGACCACCATTCTTTCCCATAGCTGTGTAGTATTCCCTTGTCTAGATGCGTATTCTTTTTTTTTTTTTTGTCTTTTTTTTTTTTTTTGTGTCCGGCAACGGATCGCAACCCTCAGTGTCGCGCCCGTACCGGACCGGGACCGGCAACGGGATCGCAACCCTCGGTGTCGCTCCCACACCCCACTCAGCCAGTGAGCAGGAACCGGTCTGTATGTGGGATCCGAACCCTTGGTGGGAGCGCCACTGCACTCCCAAGCGGCGCACTGCTACAGTGCGCCACCAGGCCGGCCCTAGATGCGTATTCTTGTATTTAGTCAATCGCTGATGGCCACCAGATGACAGGGCTCCCTAGGCCAGTGTAGCAAATTACTCTGAGAATGGACAATGGAGGAAAGAAAAGTCAACATCCACACTAAAGCTTTGGGAAATCTATACAAACTGCTCAGATAATGTGCAAGGTAAATGCTCATTTTCTCGGAGATAAGAGGGGGGAAAAACGTAACTGGGCACAAAAATTGAATCCTCTAACAGGTGCGTAGAGTATAAAAGTCAAAGTGATATGTCCTACAATTTCTTAATGAATATTCTTTGTGCCCAAAATTTACGAAGTGTATAAACTCCAGAGCTTGTCTATGTAAGGTTCTCAAAGCTTGGCCCTTGGACCAACACCATTAGCATCACGTAGGAACTTAGAAATATAGATTCTTAGGCCCCATCCCAGACCTACATGATCAGAGAGTCTAGAGTTGGGGCGCAGGCAACTGTGTTTTAACAAACCACCCAGGGGAATTTGTTGTTTGCAAAGTTTGAGAACCACCAATCTAAAGATTATATGGCCTTGGGCAAGTAACCTAACCATCATTTCTCCATCTGGGAACCAGGGAAAATAATAGTATTTTCATTGTTAGATGAGCATTGAAAGAGTTACAATGTATAAAGTGCTTTTCAAAGTACCTGGCTTATGTTGAGCACTCAGAAAAAATACTAGATATTATTGCTGTTATCTTATTTTCCTGACATGTGGTTTCACTAATTTGCTGTCCAAAATAAAGTCATGATTTTTGATATGCAAATGAAATGACTCTGAGACATAGTGGTTCCTACTGAATGTCTTCCTTCCCTCCCTGGGATTGTTCCCCTCTGAAATCATGCCAAGACCCCAAGAATGCTTCCTAAGTTCCAGCAGTCAATAACCCCAGCAGCAGCCAAACCAACTTGTGAACACTTTATGTATCAAAATGTCTGAATAATAAGCTCACAAGAGTATTAACCAGAAACCCAAGTCTAGCTAAAATGTCCAAACATGCCAAACAATTTTTCATTTTTCAGTTACTACTTCTATTGAGCAGTATGTTAGGTGCTGGGTAATCAGGTATATAACAAGAATTCCCAGCACCAGCCAGGGTCAGCCTAAGAGACCAAGACACAGGGTGAGTTAGGGGACAGAAGTGCTCTGACCCCCCGTTAGAGGTCACCAGGCCTGGCTGGCAAAGCTTCCAGAACCTTGCACTGGAGTGTATGCGTCATGTATATTCACTCTCACCTTATCTCCTTCATGTGCCCCCATTTCACCTACACACATGGTATGGAGTCTGGGCTATTTGTTTCTTGACCCTGAGCCTTTCACAGTAAAGGCCTTTTCACCTGTTTAACTCAGGTGCCTGCTAAATGGGGCAACAATCAGCCCTTGATGGCTTGAGCTGTTCCCACCAAGAACAACGAGAGGCTGCCCTCAGGTGCAATGAATATAGAAGGCAGACTGCAATCTTTGCCTTTACCCACAGCACTGTCCAGAGGGAAGCATTTTTCCCTCCTTGGTCTGATGGCTGACAGCGGATTAGAGGTTTATGGACCCTCCTGAGCTGCTTGGTAAGGATGCCTGCTGTCTAAATAATTACTTGGAATTGTTAAGCAGTGAGTTCTCTTTACATACAGTCGCCATTAGGGCTGTGGCTACTGCTTTAAGCATCTGAGATTTTTTGCAGTCTTAAAGATTGGTTGCTTTGCTGGGCTTTTTTAAAGGTCTCTTTCTTAGTGCTTTGGAGCCATGTAAGCAGGAGGAGATAAAATGTTATCTTGAGCACATGATATCCACTTAATAAGTGAGAAAAATTAAGCAGAATCCCACTCAAGCATAGGTTGTGCTGAGAGGAGTCAGACACGTCTCCTAAAAGAATTCCTATTACAAAATAACTGTGAAGGCAAGGGCTAGCTCTGGCTTCAGCACTGGCTTTATCAAGGGATCTCATCATGTTATAAAACTGTGACAATATGTTGTTTATCTCTTTAATATCTCTCCCAACTCAGTCCCATCAAAAATTAGGTTTCTGATTTCTCTTTGGGAGAAGAGGCCCTTCAGCCTTCTTAGCTATGTATTTCAGATGGGGTTAACCTCATGCCTTTCTTTCCAGTCAGAGTCTCTGATTGGCCCAAGCCAGTCCTCCCCAGGGATAGGCTCAAGGATGTGCACCTGACCAGACAGAGCCAACAGGATACCAGAAACATTTTGGAAGAAGAGCAATGTTCGCAGGAAAAAAGCAACCCTTGCTTTCTTATCCCCTAAAATTGGTGCTGTGAGGAAGTGGAATCTCAGAGCCAACAGGATACCAGAAACATTTTGGAAGAAGAGCAATGTTCCCAGGAAAAAAGCAACCCTTGCTTTCTTATCCCCTAAAATTGGTGCTGTGAGGAAGTGGAATCTAGTGCTGCTGCCGAAATACTGCTGCTTGTTAGAACGAGGAGTTTTTAAAGACAAATGCAGAGTCCAAAGTTAAAAGAAACTCTGCAGATAGCAGAACAAAGAGATGGAGAACTCTTTGGACACTGGCAACATCGGTGCCTTTGCGGTAAGCCGCACCTAACATACTATAGTGTTTTGACCCAATAGGAGGTCCCTGGACCAGCAGAGTCAGCATTACCTGGGAACTTGTCAAAAATGCAAATTCTTGGGTCCTCACTCCAGACTTCCTGAATCAGAACTTTGTGCATGGGGCCCAGTGATCTGCATTTTGACAAGCCCGCTGGGTGATTCTGGTGCACACTAAAGTTTGAGAACCCCTGTTGTTGACTGATACAGTGAGTTGATAGAAAATTGGCTGTTTTAACTTAAGTACCATTATTCTAGAGTTTTCAGTACCATGAGTCAATCCATCTTTCTTAGTAAAGACAGTCTGAATTCGGTTTTTATATTCCTTTTGCCAGCATTCAATTTTTTTGTTCTAGCAGTTGACGGAAATTTAGATGAGTTGCCTTAATTATATCCTTTCTTACAACATGTTGTCTCACCTGATGATATCTGTGCCTCACTAAGCAAGGATGTTCTGTATACAAACTCCTCATTGTGGAGATGAGAAAACCAAAGTACCTTCCTTTAGACCTCCTGGCTGGCTAAAATGTTTCTTGTCTGGTTCTTTCCACCATACTTGGCTGCCAGTGTCTGGGTAATTAGACCAGCAGGTGATGGAGTTGGGCAGAACTGGGTTTCAATCCTGCCTCTGCTACATTCTAGCTGTAAGACATGCAGCCTGTCATTCAAGATTTTGTGCCTTAGTTTTCTCATCTTTATAATGGTGAAACAATACTACTTCCTTTAGGTGGATGATGTGAGGATTCAGTGAGAATGAGTATGGAAAGGGCCAAGTGCTTGGTGAGAACTCAATAAATGGTATCCATTAGGAATGATATTGCCAAATCCATCACATCATTGCTACTGCACTACTGCCTGTAAAATGCAGTGGCTACGTACAAAGCAGATTTCCAAGGAGCGTTATTTAGGAGGAGCAATATCTCAGTTGTGCATGGAGTAATCCAGCCTACTGATTTCCAGGGACCCTCTGAGTTCTCACGGCTTCTCCTCCTAACTGCAGCAGATTCTGTCAGGGTTACAACCTCATACTTCAGTTTCATATTAGAAGCTATGTTCCTTAATCACATCTTCCTCATTAAGGACGACTTTCTTCTTAAGGGGGTGAGGCTGTTGCTGATTAGAAGTTGTTTAAATTGCCATCGGAACAATTAAAAGGTTTAGTCATTCTTACTAAAGAATCTATCTACTAGAATCAGTTGGTGTCTCATTCATTTCCAAGCATGCTTCATTCATGGCTGTTCCACACTTAGGGGGCCAGTTTAACAAGGATTTTGACTTCCTGCTTTCTCTGGGGCATCAAGGTCTCCTGTCTTGGAAGGAGAGGGACCATCTGAAGCCAAGTTACACTTCATAATCTCATTTATCTGGCCTTGGTCTAGGTAATATAACTGGCCTTTCAGCATGTCCATGACCTTAATGATACACCAAGGACATTTTTAGATAGATCTTAGATGGGAGAGAATCTTGTAGCCAAATGATGTAAAATGGATCTCAGTTTAATAATTGCCTGGGTTCAGACCCCAACTTTGCCACTTAATAACCTGTGTAACTTTGTACAAGATATTTAACCACTAGGGCTTCAGTTTATCCATCTATAAAATAGAGATAATAGAATTAACATGTAGGGTTATTATAATGGTTAAATGAGTTAATGTTTATAAAACCCTTAGACAAATAAATATGAATAATAATAATGAATAACAATTGCCATTTACTGAGAGCTCACTTTGTGCCAGAAAGACTCTATGCTAAGCACTTTACATTTAACAGCCAAATTTATCCCAACCATAAATCAGAGAAGTACAGTAGTATGGTAATAATAATGATGGCAATAATAACAATAATGGATGCACTATGCATTATATTAAGTATTGTATCAAATCTTACAACAATCTGTTAGGGAGGTTCTACTATAATCACCATTTTGCAGATGGGTAAACTGAGACACAGAAAGTTAAGTATTCTTCCCAAAGCCACACAGTGAGTAACAGAAATGGAATTCAAATTCAGTCCTTCCTGACTCCATATCCCAACCTCTCAATTGCCCACCAACCCTAAACCACATAAATACTACACCAAAAAAAAAAAAAAATACTGCATCACAAATTGAAAATGTCAGTGTTCAAATTTCCTAGAAGCATGAGATAGATGAAAAACTTTTGATACTATTTATTTCTCTCTGAGAAATGATTCCATATGTGAATGGAATGGAGAGTTTTGAAAGGTCCCAGTTGGCTGTGTGGTCAGTCAGCCCTGTGCACTTCATGAAAATAAGGAATTGTTTCCAAAGTGAAAAATGACTCCATTAGTAATAGGTTTTTAAAAACTGTAGAGTCAGCAGCTTTCGGAAGATACTCAGTTGGATAATAAGAAAAAAAAAAGTGGAGGCTTCTATCACATCCAATTATATGAACAAGTGAGTTACATTTAAGGGCACTGGAAAAAATTATTCCAAATGTGAACTGAGGAGTGTGAGCAACTGTAACTGGTCCACATAGTAAGAGTGGAGGCTTCTATCACATCCAATTATATGAACAAGTGAGTTACATTTAAGGGCACTGAAAAAAATTATTCCAAATGTGAACTGAGGAGTGTGAGCAACTGTAACTGGTCCACATAGTAAGCTCTTTCCAGGACCATGAGGGAGGAAGTTATGAGGATAAGTGGGCAATCTGACTGGAGCTGCATGGAAATGCTCTGTTGGTGACCAGTGGCACAAGGGGAGGGCGGTGATTACACCTGTCACTCAGCACCCACCCACTGTGCACCTGCTCCTGTGTAAGGCCCTTCTATTTCTTTCTGGTCCTTACTAAAATTGTTTAGTTGGACACTTGTTAATCCCATTTTACAAATGAGGAAACTTAACCTAGGAGATAGTAAGTGACTTCCCCAAGGTTCCTACCGCCTGGGAAGAAGCGAAACTGGGTTCATACTGAGGTCTGTGTCCTGGAGAACAAATGCCCTCTTCACCATGCCATGTCACCTCTCCAAAAAGAGACCAAATGAGAAATACTAGGATTGGAAGATTCAATTATAGGAGACATGACTTTCAATTTTTTTTGCACAATGTCACATCTAGGTGATGTCATTTTTTTAAGGTGGGGACAAATTGAAGCTTTGCTATTATGAAAATACTTATAAAAAATAGATTATTGCAAATCCCTTCTGGGTACTACATCTGAGAGAAGCATTTATGTCTTTATATTTATATCCTAGTGCTTTGTGCCCACTGGTACAGAGTAGAGGCTCCATGCATGTTCACTCCATTGGCTTGCTTTTTGTTCTTCTACTTCCCAAACCCCTTAGGTGGAACAAAATGCATTTTAAATTCCATAAACCCTGGGAAAGTGTCTGGTATTTCTTTGGTACCCAATTTGCCCTCCAAAGTAACCATGTAGGTGCTCAAATAGAGCAATAAATGCAGACGCCACAGGGTAGGTGAGCTTCAGGTTCAGCATCTGTATTTAGAGGGACCATGAAAGAGAGAGTTGGACATTGACACAGATCCAAACCAAAATAGCGGCTGTGTCTCTGGAAATTTTGACTAAGCGGGGTTGAGGGAATAAAGATTCGAGATTCAAATATGTAAAATATGACGCCATTTACTGCTAATCTATATACAGAAATAGGAAATAACAGACACCCCCAAAATAGCTCAACTCTCCAGTCTTCTTGGAATCTTGAAATTATAATCATTGT
>NW_007736047.1:57130-69492 GCF_000696425.1 Galeopterus variegatus
GAGATGTGATGCAAGCAGAGGTGAGTGATGAGATTGCTCACCTTGAGGATGGAAGAGACCCACAAGCCCAGGAATGCCGGCAACTTCTAGAAGCTGAGAAAGGCAAGGAACAGATTCTCCCCTAGAGCCTCCAGAAGGGACCTAGTGAGACTTCTGAACTCCAGAAGTGTAAAATGATAGATTTGTTTTGTTTAAGCCACCTAGTTTGTGGTAATTTGTTACAGCAGCAATAGGACACTAATGCAAGGACTCAGTTCCTCAGCAGCAGCCTCTGCCAAAAAGAAGTACATTTCGTATGGTGAGCCCAAGAAAATATTCTACCTGGCTGGAAGCCTGACTTTCATCTTTGTCTACTTATGATTTACCTTAGGGACTTTCAACCTTAGCATTTTGGGCTGGATAATTCTTTGTGGTGGGGACTGTCCTGTGCATTGTGGGACATTTAGCAGCATTCCTGGCTTCAACCCACTAGATGCCAGTAGCACCTCCCTGCAGTTGTGGCAACCAAAAAATGTCACCAGACATTGCCAAATGTCCCCTAAGTGGTAAAATTGTTCCCAGGTTGAGAACCACTGCTCTAGCTTGATCATATGCTCCTTGATTATAAAATTTCTGATGACAGTGAACAAGCCATCTTTCTCTTGATCTTAATTCATAAATTAGCCAAACCCTGAGACACACAAAATATGCTTTAGTCAAAGTCATTTTGCTGCTCAATTACAAGGCAAAAAATCCCTGCCTCCAGACTAGATGGGATAATCTCATGGCTTGTACCAAGAGATCAGACAGGATTTATCTCTAGATGGAACTCAGCTGATAACCCAAGGCAAGTTATAATCTGCACAGCCCAGCCAGCTAATACCTTAAGCCTGTTACTCTCAGTAGATTCCAAAAAAAAAAGCATTATATCAAATTGACAAATTGAGAGGGGTGGCTTTGTATCCCCCTTCCTTATTTGGGGAAGTTAATTGGGGATCCTACTCATAACTGTTACTGGTTCAAAAATGCCAGGATGTATTAGGATAAAATGCAAGAAAGTCTGAGAGAAGGGGAGGATGAGCTCTGTGCCTACACTGATTCCAAGGTACGGGCCTTATTGGAGGTGGGAGCAAAAGCAGCCTCTACAAACCCAATGCTCCCTTCTCTGGGTTAACGTGCCTACCAAAGGATGCCTGAATTCAAAAGAGAGAGAGAGATACCAGTTTGTTTTCCAAAAGAAACTCCCATTATGGCATGGATAGGTTTGCAGATAAGGCAGGCAGGCAGAACTGGGGAAAAGATAAAAGAATAAATGACCATGTGTTAAGATTAGCTAGGAGGAAAGGGTAGGATGATGTTATGCACTGAATGTTTGTGTCCCCCTCCCCAAAAATCACATCTTGAAACTCTAACCACCAATATGTTAGTATTTGAAGGTGAGACCTTTAGTGGGTAATTAGGTTTAGATGAGGTCATGAGTGTAAGCCTCTTGTGATGGCATTAGTGTCCTTATAATAAATAAGAGGAACAGACAAGAGCTCACTTGTTCTCTGCCACTTGAGGACACAGTGAGAAGGCAGCCACCTGCAAACCACAAAGAGAGCCTCCATCAAGAACCCTACCATACTGGCATCTTGACCTTGGACTTCCCAGCCTTCAGAACTATGAGAAATAATATCTGTTGTTTAAGCTGCCCAGTCTATGGTATTTTGTGAGAGTAGCCTTAGCAATACAAGATCGTATAACTTCGTATAATGTATGCTATACGAAGTTATTACGAGAACTGGGTTTCAAAACCTCCTTTTAGTCCCCATTCTTCTGGTAGTAGCACTTTGGCTGTCTTTGAGGAGACGCCTCTTTTCTATTCTCAATCTATAGATTCCAGTGGGGGTCAATGACACCCCATCTCTCACACGCACACACGCGTGCGCGCACACACGTGCACCTGACTCCAGGAGAGAACAATCCTTGAGTCTGGCCAATGAGTTTATCAACTGTTACCCAAACCAGACCTGGGTGAATCAATCACAGAAATATCATGAGAACTATGCGCAAGGAGAGAGCTCTCTTTCTGCTGTACCCGTGGCTGTAAGTATAGTATAAGCCTGGATCTCCCAGGGGCCACCATGATTAGAAGGCCTATATGAAACTAAAAGTCACTGCAGAAGAAAGCAGAACTAACAGATGGAGAGACACTGATGAAAACAGGTCGCCTGGATTCAGCTGTTCCTGAAACTAGTTGGTCCTTTAACTTCCCAGGTCTTTGAGCCATAAATTCCCCCTTGTTTAAGCCAGAATGATTAGATGTCTCTTGCTCCCTACAAAAAGACTCCTGATAAATATACAACAGGTCGCCTGGATTCAGCTGTTCCTGAAACTAGTTGGTCCTTTAACTTCCCAGGTCTTTGAGCCATAAATTCCCCTTTGTTTAAGCCAGAATGATTAGATGTCTCTTGCTCCCTACAAAAAGACTCCTGATAAATATATCCTCTCATAATTATTTCTGAAAATTGCCTTGGGGTGAAATTACCTGTGTTTGTGAATTACATTTTCTAACCAAACAGAGACTCTCTAGCTGCCATTCAAATGCCTTTGGAACCACCCCAGAAGCTAATTTGTTGGGTATGTGTACTGATGGCCAAGCTACCTCCACCATTTGCTTATGCCTAAGAGGCTGACCACAGCCGTTGTCTCAGGGCTAGTTGTAAAGTCGTTTCAGTGTCAGCTGATCAATGCCCAAATCCTCCTGAAACTTAGAGCTAAGCCGTCCGTCTGTAATAGACAAAAGAATCCTCCCTCCTTCCATGGGGATGCAGGAAGAACCTGATTTTATCCAGCTACTAAATTTTACTTGCTGCTGAAGTCCCCAAACATGAAACACTGGGGCTACCTTTCTCCCTTTTACCTCAACCGTGTTCTCTTCCAGAAGGCCCAGCCAGAACTTTTACTAAAATAGTATATAAAAAGTTTTTCTAATCAGGGAGGTAAGAGAGATAACAGTAGGTAAGCAAAGAAAGCAAGGGAAGCTGAAGTGTAAGTGTAAGTTCCAATGATCTGCTGTGGTGATTTGTCATAAACATGGCAACATAGCATTTAGGAAGGAGAGTCACTCATGAGAGGTTTCATTACACTCATCAATTTTTCCTGATGTGAAAAATGTAACTTTCTCTTGCTACTACTTAACTGCAAAATAAACTTTGAAAAACGTGTTCATAGGAAAAATAAATCACTTGGATACTGACCTAGCCCGTGACATCAAGATGAGTGCAGATATTTAGGAACCAGCAATATTTGGGCACATGATTGGCATAGCCTTTTTGTATTAGCAAAGAAGGAAGGAAAGAAAGACCACAGCGGTGCATTGGACTTGCAGAGGGAGAGAACATACCGAGGGATACAAAGTGGAGCGGGGAAAGGGGAATGGAGAGGGAGGTCAGGGATAATTGAGGGGATAATTGGGCGGGGGACATGAGGTATAATCACAATTTGTGGTAATGGACATGCTGCCAGTACGGATCTGGCCATTACATTTTAGGCACAAGTGGTGACAATTTGCTGTGTACCCATTAATGTTCATAACCAATAAAAACAAAATGATACAAAACAAAAAGTCTACTTTTCTGTCAGCAGACATCCTTCTCTATGAATTATATAAGCTGAATCCTACTTGCCATTTTGGCAATATTTAGACAGATCTTTTGTTAATTTCTCTACATCTCAATTCAAAAAATATTTCCTGAGCAAGTGACTATTGTTTGAACATGTCTAGACTGAAGAAGGAAAGAATTTAAAGATGGGTAAAACCAAGATGTCTCAATAATTCTCTGCTTAAATAATTCCAGCAACATTATTACTCTGTCACTGTCAGACCATAAGAACTCAAAGAAAAGAGGTTGGAATGCTACTTTTTGAAATGAAAATATGAAGTGGATTAGATAATTAGCTATGCTCTTTCCATTGACACTGACTCATCTTGAAATCACTAACCTGTTAAGGAATCTGTCACGTGTCTAGAAACTATAGACTGCACTGGGTCCCTCTCGCTACATCCCTGGCTGCTTTTCCCAGGGCTTTCTCCAAAGTCTTCTAAGCTAACTCTGTTCCTTCCTCCAACCTGAATAGAAATGTAGGCCTCCATCAGCATTTGTGTCTTGAAATGTACAGGTCCCAAGTTCAAGAAAAAAACCACCACCTCCACAAACCAACCAGAATATCTCAGTGTCGCATTTCCAGATCCCAAGAGAATCTGATGGCCAGTATTGGGCCAGGTGTCCACCTCTGGTCCAATCCCCTCCACCATGGGAGTGGCACCATGAATGACAGACCACAGCGTTACTTTGGAGGTAGCTCGGACTCACAGATGGTAGCTTTTTAAAAAACCCTCATCTGTAATTCCAAATTCAAACCCAAGCCCCTCTCCTCCCTCTGATATTCTCCATTGCCATCATTAGCTAATAACAGCTGAGAGCCCACCCCTCTGAATCCTTGCCTGGAGAAATCTCATTTCCCTTTAAATGGAGCTCAGCGAACAGTTGATTTTTCCAATGTAAATTTCATACAAACAAGCCCTGAAACTTAAAAGGAATCTTTAAACCCCATTAAATAACACAGTACCTTAGCAGGAATTTCTCTTGGGAAGGGATGTCTTCTATTCAAATGCCATGTTATGACAAGCATGACAGACTTGATGGGGATCTGTTCTGACTCATGACATTGCTTAAATTAGGTTAGGTGGAATGTGTGCAGGCATCCTAAGAAAAGCTCCTTCGGGCCCTAGCCCTATTATTTTTGATAATGGCTCTGAATTATGACTGTGTTCTCCCAGGAATGATAAACCCTGTTTCCACACTAGGCACATCATGGAATGTGTGTAGTACATGATTTCCTACCAGCAAAGCCAACTGGCCTGCACACATTAAAAACTAGTTTACAGTTGTATTTCTTCCCTTCCTCTCTTCTTCTATTAGGTCAGAGTTGGCTTGCTTCACCACCAGAACTTCAGTTTCTTGCAAATATTACAAGGCCCCTTTTATTTCCAATTTAACCTTCACCAAAGGGAAAAGTCCTGGGATGAACTCTGATCCCCAGTGTGTTCCTCATACTTGATTCATTCTTTGGGGCCAAAGTTGGCCTTGTATGTTTCCAATTTAACCTTCACCAAAGGGAAAAGTCCTGGGATGAATTCTGATCCCCAGTGTGTTCCTCATACTTGATTCATTCTTTGGGGCCAAAGTTGGCCTTGTATGTGATTATCGTTATTAGTTATTATCAGAGATGTAAAAAGTAGCTCTTCAATATGATTTAGTGCATCCTGCAAACTGTTAGCTTTTAATGCAAATCTATCTCCTTATTTAATATTCAAGGAAATTTGAGGCAGGACTTAGTTGGTAGCAACTTAAAAAATTAATAAATAAAACAATGTAAACTGGCTTAAGTGAATAAGAAGAATTTGTTGACTGCTATAAATGGAAATTCCAGCACCTCCCTCCCACCTGCCAATCATTCAAAGCTAGACCTAGGGACTAGATCATTAGGACTCGATTTCTTTTCATATCTTGGTCCTGCTTTCCTCAGGCAGCCTTGTGAAGATGCCTGGCAGCTGCAGGGTCCCATTTTTTCAGCTTCAAGCCAGCAGAAAGCAAGATCCTCTTCTCCGATAGATCCAACAAAATCCCTGTTGGCCTGTTTTCAGTCACTGTGGTCAAGGGAACAAGGCGCTCTGACTGGCCAAATTTTGTCATAGGTCTCCCTTTAGAACCAGAGAGTGAGGTCAACCCTACCTGAACTACAGGGAGGGGCGCAAGAGCTAAGGTGGTTCTCCAAAGGACAATCAAGATGCTATTAGGAGAAGAAAGTGAGGCAGATGCTGGGCTGAATAAACAGCAAAGTCCCCTTGCAATTCTTATTGGTCTGCTTGGGCTGCCATAATATAGCGCCATAGATTGGGTGGCGTAAGCAACAGAAATTTATTTTTTCATAGTTCAAGGCTGGAAGTCCAAGATAAAGGTGCCAGCAGGGTAGATTCCTAGTGAGGCCTCGCCTCTGGTTTACAGATGGCTACCTTCTTGCTGTGTCCTCACATGGTGTCTTCTCAGTGTGTGCACTCCTGCTGTCTCTTCTGCTTCTTATAAGGACAACAGTACAATCAGATAGAGCCACACCCTTAAGACCTCATTTAATTTAATTACCTCCTTTAAGGCCCTATCTCCACATACAGTTACATTGGGGATTAGGGCTTCAACATATGAATTTTGGGAGACATAATTCAGTTTTTAACAGTCCAAAGGAATGAATAAGTGGTATAGTGAAGGGCATACAATTACAAGCAGGGCTGAGACTGCAGAAAGTCACTATAATTACTTCTAAAACAATGTTCTCTTTGCCTTACCACCTTTTGGTCTTGCTCTGTAAATCTTTGTCAAGCTTCTTGTTTGGAGCTATGGATCAGAAGCTGACCAAATGAAGGGCCCAAAATGAAACTAGCCTAGTCCAAGGTTTCTTGACCCCACTACTGACATTTTGGGCCACATAATTCTTTATTATTGGGGACTGTCCTGTGCACTGTAGGATGTTTAGCAGCAGCCCTGGCCTCTACCAACCAGATGCCAGTATCACCCCCTTCTCCTGGAACCAAGTTTAGACAACCAAAAATCTTCGGTCATTGCCAAATGTCTTCAGGAGGAAAAAATTACCCCTGGTTCAAAACCATTGGCCTAGTCATGCTATTTGAGTGACTTACTTCTCACTGGTTTGCTGCCAAATAGCCATTCAGGATTCTGTAGCTCTGGTTCCTCTTAGAAGCATCACTACAAGGAATCACTGTGCATAAGAATCAACTAGATTCTCAGGGTTCACCTCCAGAGTGATAATTAAGTAGTCATGTGCAGAGCCAAAGAATCTCCATTTTTAAAAAGTCCTTTGAGATCTAGTTCCACAGTGTACTATTGATCATTTAGCCACTAATTCCTTCATCCAAGGTATATTTATTGAGCATGTACTGTGCCAAGAATTGTCCTAAAAGCTGGCACCCAAAAATCACTTTCTTCAAGGAGCTTTCAGACTAGAGGAGAAGACAGACAATAGACATGATAAGTAAGTAAACTATATAGTATAATAAAATGTGATATGTGATATGGAAAAAAATCAAAACTAGTGGGGGGGAGGGGCACCAAGAGTGGCTATAAAGTATATTTGTCAATGCAGCAGACAGGATCAACCTCAATGAGGGAGTCACGTATGAGCAGACACCAGGAGAATTTGAGGAAGTGTGCTGTACATATAATTGGGGGGAAAGCACATAGAAAAAGGATAGCCAGTGCAAATGCCCTGAGATGAGTGTGCATCGGACTTATCTGAGGAGTAACAAGAATATGACAAGGCTGAGTGAGGCAGAGTAGGATGGGATGAGAGCTGAGAGGTAATGGGGATCTTGTATAAAATTATAAGGACTTCATACAATGAGGAGCCATGAAAGAGTTTTGAGCAGAGGCATGACATGATTTATGTCTGGTTGTTGGATTAGAATTTTTGGTGGGAGGCAAGGATGGGAAAAGAGAGACTATTTAGGAGGTTATTAGAATTGGCAACAAGGAATTCAGTGGTGACATTGCTGAGAGTGGTTTCAGTGGAGTGGTCCAGATGAAAGCCTGGAAAAACTGGCTGAATAAGTTCAGGGGGAACGTGGAGACCATTAGCACAGACAATCCTTAGAGCAGGTTTGCTAAAGGAGAGCAGAAAAATGGAGTTCTAGCTGGAGGGAGAAATGGAATTGAAGGAGACTGTTTTAAGGGGGCAGAGACTGCAGCATTTTTGATACAGCTGGGAAAAATCTAGTGGAAAGGGACGAGTTGATGACGTAGGGGAAGAGAGGCATGAGCTGCAGGAGCAGCGTTTTTGAGCAAGATAGAGAGGATGGGCTCTTGTGCACAAGGGAAGGTGTTGCCTTTGGAGAGTAACATGGACAGCTTAGTTGATGACGTAGGGGAAGAGAGGCATGAGCTGCAGGAGCAGCGTTTTTGAGCAAGACAGAGAGGATGGGCTCTTGTGCACAAGGGAAGGTGTTGCCTTTGGAGAGTAACATGGACAGCTCTCCTACAGTGACAAGAAGGGCAGAGTATATGGCCACATGGTGAAAGGTGAGTCGATGTGGAGATGGGAGTTTGTGGAAGTTCTGTTATTGCTTTAATTCTCAGAGAAGGAAATGGCAAGGTCATCAGCTAAGAGTGATGAGCAGAAGGAGATGGTAGCATTTTGAGAAGGGAGGACGAAAGGTGAGTCGATGTGGAGATGGGAGTTTGTGGAAGTTCTGTTATTGCTTTAATTCTCAGAGAAGGAAACGGCAAGGTCATCAGCTAAGAGTGATGAGCAGAAGGAGATGGTAGCATTTTGAGAAGGGAGGAGGCATCAGGAGGCATCTGGAGAGTGAACCGATATGGTATGAATGCCAAGCAGCACGGGGCACGTGGCAGATGGGTCAAAGAACAGGAAGATGAGCCACGCACTGTGTTCTGTGTGTGTGTTGGGAGGGGCTGGCAGGATAATGTCTCCAGCACTGGACATTGTTTTGAGGAATGTGTTCAGGACAGACTGAAGAAGGGTGCTACCTCGTAGAGTCTTGCAGACTAAGAGATGGTGTAGAGGGCAAACCCAGGCAGGTAGAACAGGAGGCACCGGAAAAAAAAAATGTCATGTGCAACTCTTTGACCTAAATTGGATTTCACCTCAGGCTAGTTCTTAATGCTCTGGTAAGAAGGACTTTTCCTTCTTACACTCACCCCACCAGGATTTTCTCAGCAGAAACCCCTGAGAAGGTATTTGAAAGCCCTTGAACCACTTTGGAGAACAGCGACTGTAAATCACCAAGTGACATTCTAGCACTAATACTGGGGAAATGTGCCTTTTAAAGTGCGGATGCTTGTAATCTAGTGATCAATGTATGAGGGGTCTTCAAAAAGTTCATGGAAAGATCCACATTATCTTTTCATCCCATTTTCTGCAAACTTTTTGAAGTCCTCTTGTATGTTGAATAATACCTAGGCGAGTATTCCTTCAGCAAACAAAATCAGATCGAAACGTACTTTTCCAGAATTATAATTTTCAGAAGAAGCCTGAGCCATCAGCTCCTCACCGTCCTTGCATCAACGAAGGCCCAACAGGATCAATTAAGCTCATTTGTTGACTCATCCTATTAGAATACCTCTAGGCTTCTAGGAAAAGATGAGCCCAGAGTGGACTGTGCTCAAACGCAAGAGTGATGAAGGGAAACAGATCAGCAAGCAAATTGGGTCTGAGGGGCAAGACTAGAGATTGAAAGGACTTAATTTGAAAATTTCATAAAACTTATTCTAAAAAGGTGGCTGACTATATCTTTCTATGGGTTCACGTATGTGCTTCAAAAAAAAGTACTTTTCTTATCTCACACCTTATAATGTGTATGTCCAAATCAGCATTGTTTCCTTCAGAGAGTTGTCTTTGAAGCGTGGCATTTATTCTAGCAAGGTTCTCAGGAGCTGCTGTCAGAACTTCTGGAGTGTCCTTTTGCACCTGCCACCAATAGCTCATCTCCTTCTGAAAAAATTTGACTTTAACGAGAAGCCACCAGTTGTTCAAAATCAAAGCTAACAAATAACATACCTGATCATAGGAGATTTGGGTTTTGAAAAAGAAAGGTGCCTAATTTTCTAACATGGCATGTAACTTAAATCTACAGACAGTTTGCAAAATTGGGATGAGAGGAAAATTATTTCAAGGAAGGACCATTTCACTAAAATATACTTGTAGCCCCCTGCAAAATAGCTTTGTATTTTTTTCTGCTTATTATCTAAAATGTATATAGTCAAAAATAAAAATCGAGTTTAATCCCACTGCCAAGAGGTAGCTATGATTCATATTTTTGTTTATATCTTTCCAAATTTTTCCTTGTACTTACAGAGTTTGAAATGTTGAGGATTTTTTTAATTGGAAATGGGATTATGCTATACAACAATTTATCTTGTCATCATTTACTGTGAAATGAGTATCATTCTGTGTCAAATGTGGAATTACACATCATTTTTAATGGTTGTACAGTATCATGTTGCAGAGAGGTTCCATAATTTAGCCAGCCCCCTCCTGGTGGGCATGTAAGTGGCAGCCCATGTTTTCCCATTGTAAACAACACTGCTATGCACATCGTTGCCATCTGCAATTGTTACAAAAAGGCCTGAACCTGTTCTTTCCACTTCCTAATTCTCCCTCAGTCTTTTTAGCTGAGTTAACATTCTTTTGAAGGATGTCTGACTTTTTGGGTTTCCATAGTCGCCTTTCCGTGAAGTTCAAAACTGACCAAGTTCAAATTAAAATGTTTTTACTTCACGGCTAGCCTTGGTGTGGACCCTGGGGATCCTGATTTCAACATTGCACTTTTGGCCAGGAGAGGACAAATTCAATTATCACCCCTTGGCTTGAGCCACAGCTCTGGCCAGCCGTCCTCATGGGAACCTGAAGGACACATTTGGATGTTCAGTTATGTGCCACCGGATGATGCCAAGCCTCTCTGAGCTCACACAGTACTGTGATGCAGTCAGTCTGAGAGGGGATGGAGAGACCTGCATATTCATCCTCTGCATTGTATAGCCAAATGACCAAGTTCAGGGAAGGTGAGGTCTCCTGTCCAAGTCATACAGCCACATGGGAGACAGGGTATATCAGCACATCACTGAACCGGAGACCCAGAGTTATACCTTGAGTGGACTCCCTGGGACCCTAAAACTGCATTCAGTGAACATGTTAGTCAAACTCTAAGCCTCTGTTTTAAAAAATGGGGTTATAATACCTACCTCAGAGGATTGCTGTGAAGTCCATGAAACATACTAAGTTCTCAACATGGTTATTTTCCAGAAGTTGGGGAAGAGTCGTCGTAGTAACAGTAGAGTGATCGTTGTCACTGTGGCTATGTGGTAGTAATGGCAGCTGTTATGATTTGTAGTAATAGCAGTTGTAGAGTAGAAGTGTGTAGTGGTGGTAGTAGTTCTTGTAGTAGAAACAGGTGTTTTGTGGTGGTGGAGCTATTGTTGACGTCACAGTTACTGTTGCTGTTAAAGCAATAGCTGCAGTGGTGGTGGAAGAATTTGGGCGGAATGCAGGCTAGATTCCCTATTGAGCATTTCATTCATTTTGCATATCTTAATGAAGTTCCCAGTCCATTATTTTGATCCCCAGGTGAAAGGCAGAATTCAGTCTGTGTGCTAATACATAACTAAATGTGCTTCTATGAGGATACTAATTCTCATGTTTTCCTATGAAATAAAGATGATGCTTACGACACTGAACTTTATTTCTTCTTTCTATTTGCTTTCTTGACAAAGTGAGTTCCTTTTGCAACATGTGTGGCGTTAAATTTTTTAAGGGGAGAGAGGAGAGGAAAGCATCCATATACAGGCAATTAGAATCTCATGAATATAACAAGTAGATCACATCCAAGGTTACATTTTCAAGACTTGTATATGGATTTATTCATTGACTCCCCACTGACTTAATGGGAATCACACTGATAAATTACAACACATAACATTTTTTTAAATTAAGGGCCAGACATCCACTGGGGATGCTCGAAATCAAATTAACTTTTTTCTTATGACCATATTCAGATAACTATTCTGAAGGAGAAAATAATTATCTAACCTTACAAGAAGGCCTGTAGAACCATCAAACAACCCTTTCAGTTGGAAGATTCTAGTCTGAGCTTCCTCCAATTCATCTGATGGCCATTTTTAAAATTCAGTATCCGAAATGGTTTTAAGCAACGGCAATGCTTTAAGCAATGGTACAAACTCTTATTTAATGCATATCATGTGCCCCACACTGTGCTAGGAGTCTTTCTTATACTACTGCATCAGTCTATGACCGTGGTTCAGACTGGGGATGACTTGACCTACAGGTAACAAATATCTGGTGGCATTTTGGGTTGTCACAACTGGAGGGGGGTGCTAATGGCATCTAGTGGAGCAGAGATGCTCCTAAACATCCTACAATGTTCAGGACAGCCCTTGTAATAGAATTATCTTGCCCTAAATGTCAACTGTACTAAGGTTGAGAAACCCTGACATATGATTAGTCTTCCTTTTCATTCAACTTTTCATTCCTTTATTAGTCATCACAAGTTTACTGAGCACCTACACTATGTCATGCTCCGTACTAGCTGCTGAGGATATCCAGAAGAGTGAGGTTCTGTCTTTGTAATAAGAATCTCAGAGTATATGCACTATTTCTCAAAACATAGCTCAGGTAGCATCTGTCTTACAAACACCAGGAATGCTTCCAAAATGCAGACTTCTGGGGCTCCACAGCTCCCGAGTCAAAATTTCCCAGGAAAATGCCCAAGAAATTACACTCTTTTTTTTTTT
>NW_007736048.1:0-16603 GCF_000696425.1 Galeopterus variegatus
AAAAAAATTAGTCTTTCAACAAAGAAAACCCCAAGACCAGATAGCCTCCCTGCTGAATTCTACCAAACATTTAAAGAAGAACTAATACCAATCCTTCTTGAACTCTTCCAAAAGATTGCTCATTCTACTCTATGAGGCCAGCATTACTCTCATAACAAAACCAGAAAAGGACACAAGAAAGAAGGAAAACTACAGATCAATATCCCTACTAAACACAGATGTGAAGATCCTCAAAAAAAATACTAGTAAACAGAATCCTGCAACACATCAAAAAGATCATACACTATGATCAAGTGGGATTCATCCCAGGGATGCAAGGATGGTTCAAGATGCACAAATCTAAGAACATGATACATCACGTCAAAAGAATGAAGGAAAAGAAAAAGCCATATGATCATTTCAATAGAAGCAGAAAAAGCATTCAATAAAAGCCAGCACCCTTCATGATAAAAACACTCAACAAATTAGGTATAGAAGGAATGTACCTCAACACAATAAAGGCCATGTATAACAAACCCACAGCTAATATCATACTGAATGGAGAAAAATTGGATGCTTTTCCTCTAAAATCTGGAACAAGACAAATATGTCCACTTTCCCAACTGTTATATAACATACCACTAGAAGTTCTAGCAAGAGCAATAGGGGCATTCCAATCAGAAATAAGGAACTCAAACTCTCCCTATTTGCAGAGGACATGATCCTATACATAGAAAACTGTACAGGCTCCATGAAAAAATTACTGGAACTAATAAATGAATTCAGTAAAGTGGCATGAACAAAATCAACACACAAAAAACAGTAGCCTTTCTATATGACAACAATGAAATAGTCAAAGAAGACATCAAGAAAGTAGTCCCATTCACAATAGTCACCAAAAACCCAAAATACCTAGTAATAAATTTAAAAATAGAGATGAAAGACCTCTACAATGAAAACTATAAAACATAGATGAAAAAAAAAAATTGTAGAGGACACAAATAAATGGAAAGATATTCCATGTTCATGGGTGGGAAGAATTAACATCATCAAAATGTCCATATTGCCTGAAGCAATCTACACATTCAACACAATCTCTATTAAAATATCAATGACATTCTTCACAGAAATAGAAAAAATGTTCTTAAAATTTGGATGAAACTACAAAAGACCCCATACAGTGAAAGCAGTCTTGACTGAAAAGAACAAAGGTAGAGACATCACCCTTCCTGATTTCAAAATACACTATAAAGAATTAACATCACCAAAATGTCCATATTGCCTGAAGCAATCTACACATTCAACACAATCTCTATTAAAATATCAATGACATTCTTCACAGAAATAGAAAAAATGTTCTTAAAATTTGGATGAAACTACAAAAGACCCCATACAGTGAAAGCAGTCTTGACTGAAAAGAACAAAGGTAGAGACATCACCCTTCCTGATTTCAAAATACACTATAAAATTATAGTAACCCAAACAGCATGGTACTGGCATAAACACAGACAGAAAGACCAATCAATGGAATAGATAGCCCCAAAACATACCCATGCACTGACAGCCAAGTGATTTTCAACAACGGTGCCAAAAATATGCAATGTGGAAAGGACAGCCTCTTCAACAAATGTGCTAGGAAAACTGGATATCCACATGCAGAAGATTGAAAATAGACCCCTATCTCTCACCATACACAAAAATCAACTTGAAATGGATCAGAGACCTAAATTTAAGACCTCAAATTATGAAACTACTAGAAGAAAACATAGGGGAAATGCTGCATGAAATGGTAGTGGGCAGCACTTTCTTGAGCAAGACTACAAGGGCACAGACAACTAAAGCATAAATACATAAATGAGACTTCACCAAACTAAAACGTTTCTGCATAGCAAGGGACACTGTCAACAAAACTTTGGAACTGGAGAAAGTGTTTGCAAATTACACATCAGACGAAGGGCTAATATCCAGAAAATATAAGGAACTTAACTTGGCAAAAAGAACCCAAATAACCCAAGTAAAAACTGGGCAAAGGTCCTGAACAGACATTTCTCAAAAGAAGACATATAAATGGCCAACAGGCACATGAAAAAATGCTCAACATCACTAATCATCAAGGAAATGAAAATTAAAAACACAATGACATATCATCTCCTTCCAGTTAGAATGACTATTATTAACAAGATGGAAAATAACAAATGCTGATGAGGATGTGGAGAAAAAGGAACTCTCCTATACTGCTGATGGGAATGTAAAACGGTACAGTGGAAAACAGTGTGGCAGTTCCTCAGAGAACTAAAAATAGACCAACCTTATAACCCAGCTATCCCACTACTGGCTATATACCCCCAAAAGATTAAATCACTATATCAAAAAGACACCTGCACTCTCATGTTCATAGCAACACTATTCACAATAGCCAAGAGATGGAATCAACCTAAGTGTCCATCAACGAATGAATGGATAAAAATTGTGGTATGAAGACACAATGGAATACTACAAAGCTGTGTGTGTGTGTAAATGATATCCTATTATTTGCAGCAACATGGATGAAATTGGAAACCATCATGTTAAGTGAAGTAAGTCAGGCACAAAAAGACAAATACCACATGATATCACACATATGTGGAATCTAAAAAAGAAAATAGTTCTCATGGAATAAGAGAGTGGAATGGTGGTCACTGTAGGCTGGTGCAGGGCAGGAGAAGTAGTAGACTAATGGGTACAAAACTTTGCTACTATCCTATGTGAATCATTGTGCGGTTGTACAGTATATACATGTATCAAAACAACATACTATATCCACATTTATATACAAATAAATGTTAAAATATGTTGAAAAAATCTTTAAAAACTTTTTATAACATTCTCTTACTACCATTTTAATATGATTTAGGTTATGTCTCCTTTTATTCCTGATACTGGCAATTTTTATCCTCTCATCTACACAGCAATTTAAGATCATTAAAATCTTGGCTGTGTCTTCTTAAACTTATAATTTCTTACACATTTATTCAGTGTTTTTAAATTTTGTGTTGCTTTAATATGGATTATTTTTTGATAGTCACAATTATTTCAGATCAGGGTGGATGAATACACTGAGATTGAGAGACATTATCTGACTAGATTCTGCTAGTAAGTGGGAGAATCTAAAATGGAAATCAGATGTTCAGCTCCAATCTGAAGCTACTTACACTCCATCACCCTGCATCTCAAATGCCCAGATAAAGCCAGATTGTTAGTCAATCTCAGATAATACGGAGCAAAATATAGAAATTGCAAGACATAAATAAGAAGGGCTTAAGCCTGTGGAAACCAAACTGGAAAAAATAGAGTTTGTTTTAAGATTTAGACATCTGTGATAAAGTTCTACACATAAATCACTAAGTGATCGTTGAGGTTTTTTATGGCACTTGTCGAATGAACAGAGGCACAGTCAAATTCTTTGACTTCCCTTTCCAGTTTCTCTACACTTTCCAAGGCTTAGCTAAATGAGTATTAAGTATAAATGGCTTTTTATTAAAGACACCAGTTAAGTCTTCTTAGTATCCAGAAGAAAGGTGGATAAAGGATATGTGTAGTCCAAAAGAATATTTCATTAATTCAACATATTAATACATAATATCAGAAAATTTCAAGGACTTATTTACATGTAAAATCTTCATCCTTTAATTTTCCTGAGACTGCAAATTAAAATGAAATCTTAAAGCTTTGGTATATAGGAGCAATATTAGGAGACTAAAACAAAGCTAAGAAGCTGCCTTCTAGAAAACTATGAATTTGATGACAGTGACTTCTTGTAGATGTCATCTACTGAGTGTCTACTGCATACTATACTGTCAGGCAGTGAATACTTATGTACATGGCTAGAATTTTCTGAAGAAATTTTATAGCAGCCTGGATTAAAGGACAGGGCTTGGAATTTAAATAATGACTGAATGGATAGTAAGAGAAACCTAGAGAGATTTATCTCCCTGAAAGTACGTGTTTACACTTCAAAGGCGATAAAACACAGAAACCTGGAAACATACCACTGCATTACATTCATAACAACAGACGACATACATAACATTACATTCCAAAGAGTAAAAAACCCAGGCCTTTCCCTTCTTTTCCCAAGGAGAATATGTCTACCTTAGGGCAATTATTTCTCCCTCTTTCTAAGGAGGGGACATGGTGACATGTATATGAACTCCCAAATTCATATTTTCAGGGTGTGGTACAGTGTTACAGCCTGGTCGATCTTGCTCTTATTGCCTCATCCCAGAAGGGAAAAAGAATGAAATGTAGGAAACCAATGTAGTTATTGCTGTAAGTAATAATACCTCTGATCTTTGCTGCAGAAAACTCATGTTTACGTTTGGGATAACATAAATGTATAGAGATTTAAAAAACATGTCAGTATTAGGTGATTTAATAACAATAGCAACAATAATAATGTTTCTGTTAATTAATATAAGTAAAGATAATAAATGTGCAAATGCTAAATTAATAAATACAATAATTAACTTTAAAATACAAATATTTATTGTATGTTTTTATATGTTCAATATGTAATATTTGTTTATAATAAAATGTAGGCCTAATTTACATTATATATAAATATATACTATTTGTGTAATAAATATAGAATATATCATATTTATTTATAAGTATATAATAATCCTATAATAAATAAATATTTATAAATCACAAATATATAATATTAATAAATATTACTAAATGCTTAGCAATATTTAATAAATACATAGTATAAGGCCATTTATCTAAATTCTCTGTGCCTCAGCTTTCTCTTCTGTAAAATGGGTACAGTAATTATATCCTTCATAAAATTATCAGAAAGATTTAATGAGTTAATATATGTAAAACTCTCAGAGTAATGTCAGAAACTGTCAATTCATGTAACAACTTTGTAGGAAAGATATTATTTTCTCCAATTTGCAGATGAAGGAAACGGGTTTAGAACTAAAATCCGAACCTTGGTTACTTGAGTCTTATACGTACACTTACACATAGAGCACTGTATCCAACTATACAGTTCTACTGCTTCAATAATACATAGCCTTGGAAGGTTAGTAGACACTTTCAAGACCACTTTCATGACTTTAAAAAAATAAGAATAAATAAAATACTTAACCAAAACTTTTCTAGAGAAGTAACCGCCACACAGCAAAATGTCGAGATAATACAGATTTTCTGATTTGTAGGAAGTTATATATGCTAAATACTGCTTAGCAGTAGGTCATAACACTCCCAACACTTAAATATAATCTGATCATAAAAAATGTCTTGTAATTTAAGCCAGAGTTCTTAAACATTTTTAAGCAAAGTACATTTAAAAATAAATATTAAATATCTTAATTGTTTCAGAGATTTTGGCATGGCTAATTTCTGTGATTAAAGTATTTGGAGGGATGTGGGGGTATTGTACTCCCCTTGAGAATCACTGATATGCAAAAGGCATATAACCATACACAGATATTCCCTAAAGCAAAGAAAATATCTATAGATAGACATATCCTAAAATGTACAAGATCCTTCTGTTCTGAAATATGCATTGAAAAAATATTTTGTGTTACAAATAATATCTACTGCTAATAAAAAACAATGCAAATATTAGCTCAATTAGTCCTCATAAAATCCCTACGAAGTAAAAACTTTTATCTCATTTTATAGGTGAAGAAACTGAGGCACAGTGAATTTAAACATTTGCAAATATTAGCTCAATTAGTCCTCATAAAATCCCTATGAAGTAAAAACTTTTATCTCATTTTATAGGTGAAGAAACTGAGGCACAGTGAATTTAAACATCTTGTCCAAGCAGTAAAGGTAGGAAATGAATCCAGGCATATCTGTGCTCTTAACCATTATAAAATACATTGTCTATAATATATGGCATATAAATTATACTATCATATAGTATTTATTTGTACATTTTTAAGAGTCACTGCAGGTAAGAAAAAAACGAAATCCATGTTCTCCTCATATAAATTTCATATATGAATAAAATACAAAACTATGTAATTTAAAATATTTGTTTGCTTGCCTTACTTTTCTCTTACCTTGGAAACTCATGTCTTTTTTACTGATTTTAAATCCATGCACCATTCTATCAACTTCAGTTTTTAAAACAGAGTATATGAAGCTAAAACTCCCCAGAATATTTGGATCCTTGAACTAACTACTGAGTCAGACAATAGAGATGCTAAATAAAGATACTATCTCCAATTTTCCATGCAGTTTAAATGACTCTTAACTACAAGAGGTAGTACCATAATCTCAATCATTAAATGGTTAGCTGAGTACTCTCTTCTCCTCTACTTGCCTCCTTTCTTTTGGGAGACAAATGTTCTCCTATATATCAGATACACCAAAGGTGATTTAAAAATTATTTAACAACCAATCAGCTGGAGTCCTGGACAAGGGTCCTGGAGGAGCCACTATGGATAAAGAAAGGACACTCAGGGGGCTCAGAGCCACGGCTACTCACCAACTCCACTAACATTTCGTTGCAACTGGTTCAGCTCTACTGTTATATCCCGGCTACACCAGGATAGTGAGTGCCACACCCAAGGGCATGGTAACACAATTAACACTTTATGTATCACTAAGAATGCAGAAGATACACAAATAAGTGGCAAGGTAGAAAAACAAAAACTAGTATTCTCAGATCTTGTTGGGGTGGGGGGATTTTTCTCAATAATGAAGAATCTAAACTTCAGTATGATCTTTAATAAAGCCTGGTCTCTTTGGTAAGGTCTCAAGTCAATTTAACAACAGCATTTCTTTGAGGTCAGAGCCTGTCAGTTTCCTGAAAAGCTTTCTGTTGGAACAGTCAGTCAGTGCTTTTCTCAGGGCAGTATTTAATCAAGTGTGAAAGAAATAAGAGATTTAAAGGTCTTAAAGTTAAAGGCAAAAGAATCTAAACATCAGGTTAAGAAGAAACAAATACATTAGTCAAATCCTGGGAGAGATACTGTATGCCTTCAAAGTGATTTTGTTACAAATAGGAGAGATTACCATTATAGTCATGACCTCATGTCTCATAATATGTGTAAAAACACCCAGGGAAATTAAACCCAGAACATGAATATGTCTGAAATTTTACCATTAACTGTATTGCTCTTATTATTTATTTGTTTGTTTGTTTGTTTACTTATTTATTTATTTATTTGGTCAAATATTAAGACTAATGTAGGTAAACTTGTGGAGAAATCAGAGACACAATTCTGGAAATATATGAACATTCATAACAACATATGAATGACTTCACATTTATACAGTTAGATATCCCTGAGCAAATTATATATTTCTACTCCTCCTACTACTTACTGAAGGCGAAATGAAAGTCTTTATTTCCCTATGTATCCTAGGGAGTACAGATAGCTTTAATTTTAAAGACTAAGAATGATTTCTGGAATATCTGTAATTTGGGACAATGTTTCCTTTAGCTAAATTCATTCATTTTAATCATTCTTTCCTTTTATTCATCTGGAAGTCAGTAAAGACACCAAATTAATTCTGCAACTCACTAAAGCAAAAATCCTATTTAACTGAATACATAGGTGTTAAAGAAAAGAGCCACTATTTTAGCCCCCTGTGGATAAAACATGTACAGCTACATTGTCTCTTGACAAATGTCTCTAAAGACCATACTAAGCTCCGCATCTAAGAATTATCCAACCTCCAACATAGAAAAGACTATTTCCTTTGTGAATTAAGATATTTAAAAAGAAAATATGATTTTTGTTGATTTTGATAATATCTTTCCTTAATTTTCATTTGGGAATAATCAGTTATCTCTATTTTCCCCAGTCCTATTTAATGACAATGAAATTAAAAAGACATTGATGCTCTGCTTTTCAAACAATGGGTCACTTTTGATTAAACTTCGATTGAACATTAAACTTTCAGACTTAAAACAAATTGCCTTCTTTTTCTTTTTCATTTGGACTCAATTTCCTGCTGCGGTCAGGTCTCTTGATGGTAATTAATTGATTTATGAATCAATTGAAGGGGGATTTCAAATTTTAAAAAAAAAGAAAACTTTCTGTTTTTTCAAATTTATGACCAACATTTTACAAATGACTCGATCCTCTCTCAAGTAATGTAAAAAAAAAAAAGAAAACTATCTGTTTTTTCAAATTTATGACCAACATTTTACAAATGACTCGATCCTCTCTCAAGTAATGTATTTATGATTTAGCAAATTTCATATTTATAAGGCATTTTTAGGAAAGCAGAGTGTTCAATTTAATTTCATTTGAGGTTATTTATTATTTGCCTGTGGAGAAGAGTCTCAATCAAAGTACCACATCACACTATACAACTGCTAAGTTATCCCATTGTGATTTGACAGAATAACCAAATCTGAAAGGCAGTAATTCCCATCAACCTCTCAATACTGGTAGCACAGTACACTAAGTTAAATAGGAATTTTGAACCTGGGTTTGGATTCTGGCTTTGCTACATACCACTGGGGACTTTCATAAGGTACTTTAGCTTTCTTTTTTTTTTTTTTTTTTTTTTTTTTTTTTTTTTTTTTCCGTGTCCGGCAACGGATCGCAACCCTCAGTGTTGCCCCCGTACCGGACCGGGGACCGGCAACGGGATTGCAAGCCTCGGTGTTGCTCCCGCGCCTCGCTCAGCCAGTGAGCGGGAACCGGTCTGTATGTGGGATCCAAACCCTCGGACGGGAGTGCCAGCCGCGCTTCCCAAGCGGCGCACTATCCAGTGCGCCACCGGGCCGGCCCCGGTACTTTAGCTTTCTGACACTCAGTTTTTGATGTGCAAAAGCAGACAGATGAAGAACATCTTTCTCTGAAGCTGGATACTCTGAGCTTGGTGCTAACTGGCTAAAATGTTTGAGTTGGGCAGAATGGCAAGGACATGAGGTAATGGAAGTTCATTAAGGATCTTAATGCAATCCAAAGGATCTGGACTTTATTTTGAAGGTACTCAGGAAATATCATTAAAGTTTTAAACAGAAAGTGAGAAAGCTTGATGAGATTATTTCAATGGTATCTCTATTCTAACATTTGATGATTTTAGGTACTGTATACTGGTATAGTACTTGAAAGATTTTTTTCAAAATACTTTGTGTACATAAATTCGCTCTAAAAAATAATAACCAAAACTCATAGCCTTATATATTTATCACCTTTATAAATTATGTTTGGGCCACAGTGTGGTAATAAAGTGAAAAATAAGTATTATTTTCTACAATATTTATGAGTGCATGCTGGAAAAGCTACTTGTTAAAGTGATTACAGCCATGAAAGAAACCATACTTGATTTAAAATTTCTCAAAATGTTTTTTATCATTATAGTTCAATAATGTAAACTATCACCGACAGAATGTGGAGATAAAATCTATTTACAGCAAAAGTCATCATAGGTCATTTTTTATAAAACACTGCTCTTTTCCTATGTTAGCCTGACTGCAGTAACAGAATTTTGTTTATACAGTTGTATTTAGTAATGTTCAAAACATGTAATACAGTTGAACAATGGTTATTTCAGTCTTTATCCATATAATTATCCCTCTTCTGTAATGACAGGCCATCAGACTGTGTACTGTTTACAGAGCAACTCTCACTTCCTAATTTACTATGAAAGCTGGTCAAAATCTGCTTACATAGAGTGATCTATGCTTCCTGTTTTTAAATTAAATTAGATAATGTATGCTTAAGTTCCTAACAGAGTAAATGGGTAATAGTAAAATATCAACATGTATGAGTTTAATAACAATTTTTAGAAACTATTTTTCAGCTCCCTATCTTGAATTTAAAATTGGTATCTCAGGGCTGGAAAAGATATTAGGTATTAGGTGAATTCCGCTTTTCACAGCTAAAGAAACTAACATGAACTAGGTGACTGATTTACCCAGTATAAAGAGAACTAGTTACTAGAACAGCTAGGGATAGACTCTGAGGCCCTTGTTAAGAAAGTAGCCACCATACTGCCATTTCATATCACTGGGTAACTTTTCTAAACTTGCCATCAAAGCTGCCAGTCAGTCACAACAAAAAATGACTAGTGACTAGCAGTTGGAAGGGACATGGGGGAGTGAAGAAATGTGTAAGTCAATTTCCCCTCAGCTATTCTGTACAGCATCTAGATTTTTGTTCATTATTTAGTTTGCACACTTTAATAAGACAACAAAGGATAAGAATAATACAAATATGAACTCTGGCAATGTATTTATTGCAACAATAGTCCCCCAAATGGAAGAAGCATATACACAGTCACAAATACCCAGGCACATGTGTATGCAAAGTACAAAGATTAAAAAAGGGAAAGCAAATGAATGCACTCCATATGTTTAACAAAGTTAATGTCATATAATTTTAACTTTCTTAATGAAAATCTTTTCCACACTTTCTTTACTGGAATCATTCTAAGTTTTAAGTAGAGGTCTTTAGTTTTATGAATATCCTTAGAAAGCCTTTTTTTTTTACACTTGTCATTGCTTCCAATGATTCATACTACACATGTATTTTTTTCCCCCTACTGGCTAGTTCAGTTGAATTGCAACAATGAGGCCAAATTCAGGGTTCGATCCCCATGTGATCCAATAGGATTGTCACTAAAAACATCTCCTATATGGGTGTCAATTTTCACTCTAGTTAGTGATCTTGAAATTATACACTGCTGTCTGAAAGAGACTCTAGCTCAACACAGAAAAATGGCTTAATACAAACAGTCATCACTACTAGAAAAACCAAGTCATAAGAAGCCTTAGATCAGTAGGATTATCTTCTTGGGTGCATTGCGGTGATGGCAGGGGATATTAACACATACCAGCACTTATTTTGTTTTGTAAATATTTTAGAAATAATAATAGTTGGTGATATAAACAAAATCTAAGCTAGCCATAATGGCAGAATTGTAACATTTGCTATTTTTACTATGGTGCCACTCCTGGAAGCAATTTATACCTTACATAGAACAGAGATTCAGAAAACTTGTGATGGAAAGATAAAAGATTATAATTTCTATGAATTTATCTATTGTAAAATAGAGAATATTACTAAATCAACCTGTGTTTAAAAGACTTATTGTTTCCTAAATATCATACCCCTACACAACTGCTATAAAAATGTTAAAAAGACTGTCTCATTTTGCATTCAAGGCATATGCCAAAATCTGTGGAAGCATGAAGGAGAAAGAAGCACTGGGAGAGAAGATAAAAAGAAAAGCAGAACAAAAATACTTCTTGTGTCTGCACTGCAGGCTCTCTGTCCCTTTATAGAATGGATTTCCCTTTCAAGAAATAAGGCACTGGGCATGGGACTCATTGTGCAGATGAACTACTTGTAATAAATTATATATTCTGGAATTTAAAAACATATAGGAAATGTGGATTTTGAAAAAAGGAAAACTAATCTTATTTAAAAGATTAAAAGGGGGACATTTTTTAATAAAAAGGATATTTTTAATAAATCAGTCCACAGTCCACAATCTGAAGTTGGAAAGCATATCTTCCATTAATGAAAAATAAATATAAAAACTAATAACATCTATGGAGGTGACATGTAAGTGTCCACACTTTCTGAGCAATGGGAAACAAAAGATAGGATCCTAATCCAGGCTTTGCTACTAATATGGTGATCTTAGGCCAAATCCTTAACATTACTGCACTTCAGTTTACATTAATTGATGCAGAGGAATTCTAAAATTCTCAATTTTAGATTTGATTCTTTTGTGTGTTTTATTTTTCCACGTCACCTGCTCTTCTGATGCCAACCCATTGTTTACCAGTCGTGGCTACGCATTGGAATCACCTGAAGAGCTATTAAAACACACTGATGCCTGGGCCTCATCCAGAACAATTAAATTTGAATCATAACATTGACCTTAAAAGACGCTTTTTAATAAAATCCCTTTTAGTATGAATGAACTTCTTTCCTTTTTGGTGGGTGTGATTGAGAAGAAAGCATAATCACAAATTTTTAGCAGATGCTAGCTTATAACCAGTTAGAACTATATGGTAGCTGTTATCTGACTTTATAACATTTTAAATAATGTTTTCCCACCCCGGAAGAAAATACATGACAAAAACTAGCAAATAATATGTTGAACCCCTATTCCCCCTTTATTTTTGTAGACTCTATTGCCTTTGCCAACAAAATAAAGATTAGGTTCTATTTATTATGGATATGTGAATCTATCAAGGATTACACAAATGAGATTCTACCTCAAATTGTGAGTGGAAGAAAGTTTTCAACAACAATGACAAAAATGTATTAAGTTAGCAGAGTGTGGGGAAAAATGCAAAATTATAAATTAACTTCATAAGACTATCATTCATGTAAAATACTGAGAAAATATCTGAGGAAAAAAATAAAATTTAACAATGGATATGGAATTAGAAATTACTTTTATCATACTATAATTTGCTTCCCATTTTTCAACAATGTACATGTATTATATTTATAAACAAATACACTTGATTGAAAAAACACATAATCTAAGGTTAGTGGAACTCTCATCTGAAAAACATTTGGCTTAAAGCCAGAATTTTCTTTATGTTCAAAAAAGAAGCCAAACTTCACAATACACTTGTTTCCTGTACTCTGTGTAATTTTTTTTTATATTCATTGAGTGGGCTGCAATTCAACAGCTTTTGTGGTCTTATCTTTTCTCCCCATTGTGTGTGGCACGAAAGACATTTCAAAAAGAAAAAGCAACATAAACAACTTAATTGCTTGTTAAATTTTATGTTAAGGAGATGCACTGACCCAGCAAAATCACCATAGACAGCCACACATGCTGCTGAAATGGAAGCCTCCCTGCCCATCTACTGGTTGTTTACAGAGAAAGCAAGTGGTGACCTGAAATTGCTTTGCTCTTCTCTGACATTTCAGCTAGAGAACTAGGAGAAAGGAATAGAAGGATGCTAGGTTATCCTTACCCTCCTCTATTTTGTCTCAAGTAGAGGCAAATTATAAAGATTCAAAACAAATTCAACACCGTCCATCCAAGTATCACATGGATGCACAGCTGAGGGATTCAAAAAGAGTAGGGGACAGACCTGTTGTGCCTCAATGCCTTTTCCCACCAGAAAGGCTGCTAAGTGGACATCCATTGGATTTAGCAGTAAGGGGTAATTCCCCAAATTCTATGTATATTTTAGCTGAATTCACACTGAAAGAAAATATTTTTGTCCTTAAGGTGACAAAATGATTTCCTTCTTTTGTTCTTTCCTTTCCCCTCAGTTCTTTTCTGACATCCCCAGCTGCAAAGAAATTTTCATGTGAGAAAAAAAAGACATTTTCCAGATTGTCTGATCTAACTTGGGAACACCAAAAAAGGGAACCCAGTACTTCCTAGTCCTCCAAATATTAGGATTAGGATTTCTCCTCCTACAGGCTTTGCTTCTCTATCAGGCATCCCTCACTAAACTCCTAGTTCTAGTACTTGTTATTAACCAAGGTGCTGGGGCATGGAATCTTCATTTGTATTCTAAGTTCTTCCTTAAATTCTTTGGCTCTTTAAAAAGAAATAGCTCAGCATCCTTTGGAGCCACAAGGCTTTTTTCATTCTGTTCCTCTTTGGTCCTTTCCCTCTGTCCCTACAGAGTACCCAAAATGTGGTAGCAAGGTAAAGAACAGTTGAAAAACTTGCTGAGAGGTGCAGGTGGCTAAGCAGACTTCAGAAATGTGGTCCTGGGATTAAGCACTATTCTCTGCCAGCCTTGTGAAGAAAATGTTTCCTTTGGGTTTTCTCTCACCAAAAGATACCTACCTACAAGGTACTCTCTGAAGAGAGTGATTCTTTTATTCACCCTGAGGATATACTCTAGGAATATTCTTTGTAGTCCAATAATTTACCACAAAACCCAGAGGTAACATAAGGAGCAATTTAATTAGAAATGGGAGGCTATGTTGTAATATTATAACAAAAAGTTGTTTAAACATGGGTTAAAAAAAAAAAACAAGCAATATACATCAAGGTGTCTTCAGTCTGAGGAGCAAATGAAGGTCAGAGGAAGGAGGCTGGATAAAGCAGAGATCACACCTATGCTTCCTTTGGAAGAGAAGACACATGGGCCTGTCTTCGGCCTTCCCCCAAATTTTAATTATCTTTTTTCTGACCAACCCAGTTATCCTAACAAGGTCTTTGATCTTCAGTTTATATGCATAATTTGATTTCCTCCAAAAAATTTCCCTACTGCCTATTGATGCAATCCAATTTCTTTTAAAATGGGAATAAAATCTTCCCCATTCACACTTAGAAATAAAGGCTTAGAAAATAAATCCAGATTTGAGTCAGTATTAACTAAAATATTGTTCCCACAGACTTTCTATCAAGTAGCACAAAAGAATCATGTCAGATTTCTGAACAAAACTCAGAAGGCAAGACACAGAAGAGTCTTTAAATTAGGAAATACACAATGACATATTTAAGGTAAAGGACAAGATGCATATAAATTATGCTGAAATATTTCAGGAAAAAATGTCATATATGTACAGAGAGTGAAAGGGAGGGAGAACAAATGATTGTTAAATGGGGAAAAGTGTTAATAGGTAAATCCGGGTAAATGGTATATAAACCTATGAATTATTATTTGTATTATTCTATTCTTAGTCTTGCAACTTTTCTGCAAGCTTGAAAATGATTCTAAATAAAATGTTCAAAAAAAAAAAAAAAAGAAAAGAATCAAATCCAACACCCCGCATATGAAATTTAAAGCCCTTCACAGTCTATTCTCCATGCTCTTTCCAGTTCCTACGATACTGTGCTGAAATTGATAATTTCTAAGACAAAGCATGGCTTTTCATTCAAAACCTTTAACTTTACTATTACCTGTGAATAATAACTATCTACTGATGCTTTATAGGCCTGATCAATTATCATTTCCAGCCTTCCCAGTGAGAATTAAATGCTCATCTTTGACCTTATTGGGCCATGTTTATCTTTAGAAATGCTATGGTTTGGCTGTCCTCACAAAACTCATCAAAACTTGATCCCATTGCAACAGTGTTAAGCAGGTGGAAAACCAGAATATGGTATTTGAAAGGTGGGGCCTTTGGGAGGTGACTGGACAAAGAGGTTTATGCTCTCATGAATATAATGGGTTAATGAATGAGTGGGTTATCATAAGACACTGGAACTTGTGGCTTCATAAGGAGAAGCAGCAGCATGTTAGTGCATTTTTGCTTCTACATTTTTCCTGCATTGCCACGTGACTCTGTAAAGTACCCACCAAGAAGGCCTTCACCAGATCTGCCCCCTGGACCTTGGACTTCCCCTCCTCCAGAACCGTAAGAAATATATTGTTTCCTTATAAACTGCCCAGTTTCAGGTATTCGGTTATAAGCAACAGAAAACAGACTAATACAAGAGAGAAATATATATATTACTTTTTTATGCATTACATATATAGAAATATATATTACTTATCACTGTGTTTTAAAGTTTAGAATATGGCACAATGCCTACGTTATGCGTTCAACAAATTTTTTAATTGAATTAATTATTAATCATTAATTAATTAAAGATGACTAATACTCCATAAGGAATTCATATAGAAATGTATATAAATATATATGTGTGTACTAGGCCATATCATACCTCTCTGCCTTCTTTTATTTTCCTGTGAACTATTTTCTCAGAAGTCTTTTAAATACATATTTTCCCATATTTTCCAAAGAGAAGTTTACAAGCTATTAAATTTTTTAAAAATTCCTATGTATGTATTAACAAAGTTCAGGTCTACCTGAGTACACACTCACAAAAATATGTACTCATATATTTATCTAAACCTGGCTTATATAAATTCCACCTGTTTATTGTATTTTTCCAATTGATAGAAATCAAAATAAATGACGACAAATTCCAAGGAGCACAGAGCTTAACTTTGTTAAAGCCAAAATTCTACATCTGTAATTTACTTCTGGTAAGTCCTTCTATAATACAGCTATGGCCACATATCTTTACTGAAAGTATGGCTTATAGCTAAAGATATTACAAAACCATAACCATAATCAACAATGTAATTTTTAGTTTTGGTTTGATGTTTCTGGAAAGTATTAAATTTATATGTTAAGGAATGAAACTCTCTGTTTATCTATGGGTCAGCTACTGTGGGTGTTTGCCTAGCCATTTTATCAACTGACTTCAGTTTTTACCTAGAACAATAAATCTCTCCCTGGGTTATAGTATGATTCATTCACTCTGTTCAATCTATTTAAGTATTTTAATAGTGAAAAGGTCTAAAATGCCAGATTATGACACTCTTCACATCAGTATATTGCTGTGAATATATAACTTGCCCCCAATCATCAGATATTCTGTGCTCCTGATATGCCTTATATTCAATCACTTTATGAAAATAAAGCAGGACTTTTCGTATTGTATCTAACATCACAGGCTAAAAATAATAAAAACCATTTTACAGTTTGGTATAAGAAAGCTTTGGAGAAATTCATTCACTTTGCCAAGTATATAGATAAGACTTAAAATAACTTCTAATTATACATTTATATATATCTTTTTTCTTTTTTGTCCTTTTTGTGACTGGCCGCACCGCGCTCAGCCAGTGAGTGCATCGCACTGGCCATCCCTATATAGGATCCGAACCCGTGGCGGGAGCACTGCTGCGCTCCCAGTGCTGCACTCT
>NW_007736048.1:17603-58108 GCF_000696425.1 Galeopterus variegatus
GTGTTGCTCCCGCGCCTCGCTCAGCCAGTGAGCGGGAACCGGTCTGTATGTGGGATCCAAACCCTCGGACGGGAGTGCCAGCCGCGCTTCCCAAGCGGCGCACTATCCAGTGCGCCACCGGGCCGGCCCCGGTACTTTAGCTTTCTGACACTCAGTTTTTGATGTGCAAAAGCAGACAGATGAAGAACATCTTTCTCTGAAGCTGGATACTCTGAGCTTGGTGCTAACTGGCTAAAATGTTTGAGTTGGGCAGAATGGCAAGGACATGAGGTAATGGAAGTTCATTAAGGATCTTAATGCAATCCAAAGGATCTGGACTTTATTTTGAAGGTACTCAGGAAATATCATTAAAGTTTTAAACAGAAAGTGAGAAAGCTTGATGAGATTATTTCAATGGTATCTCTATTCTAACATTTGATGATTTTAGGTACTGTATACTGGTATAGTACTTGAAAGATTTTTTTCAAAATACTTTGTGTACATAAATTCGCTCTAAAAAATAATAACCAAAACTCATAGCCTTATATATTTATCACCTTTATAAATTATGTTTGGGCCACAGTGTGGTAATAAAGTGAAAAATAAGTATTATTTTCTACAATATTTATGAGTGCATGCTGGAAAAGCTACTTGTTAAAGTGATTACAGCCATGAAAGAAACCATACTTGATTTAAAATTTCTCAAAATGTTTTTTATCATTATAGTTCAATAATGTAAACTATCACCGACAGAATGTGGAGATAAAATCTATTTACAGCAAAAGTCATCATAGGTCATTTTTTATAAAACACTGCTCTTTTCCTATGTTAGCCTGACTGCAGTAACAGAATTTTGTTTATACAGTTGTATTTAGTAATGTTCAAAACATGTAATACAGTTGAACAATGGTTATTTCAGTCTTTATCCATATAATTATCCCTCTTCTGTAATGACAGGCCATCAGACTGTGTACTGTTTACAGAGCAACTCTCACTTCCTAATTTACTATGAAAGCTGGTCAAAATCTGCTTACATAGAGTGATCTATGCTTCCTGTTTTTAAATTAAATTAGATAATGTATGCTTAAGTTCCTAACAGAGTAAATGGGTAATAGTAAAATATCAACATGTATGAGTTTAATAACAATTTTTAGAAACTATTTTTCAGCTCCCTATCTTGAATTTAAAATTGGTATCTCAGGGCTGGAAAAGATATTAGGTATTAGGTGAATTCCGCTTTTCACAGCTAAAGAAACTAACATGAACTAGGTGACTGATTTACCCAGTATAAAGAGAACTAGTTACTAGAACAGCTAGGGATAGACTCTGAGGCCCTTGTTAAGAAAGTAGCCACCATACTGCCATTTCATATCACTGGGTAACTTTTCTAAACTTGCCATCAAAGCTGCCAGTCAGTCACAACAAAAAATGACTAGTGACTAGCAGTTGGAAGGGACATGGGGGAGTGAAGAAATGTGTAAGTCAATTTCCCCTCAGCTATTCTGTACAGCATCTAGATTTTTGTTCATTATTTAGTTTGCACACTTTAATAAGACAACAAAGGATAAGAATAATACAAATATGAACTCTGGCAATGTATTTATTGCAACAATAGTCCCCCAAATGGAAGAAGCATATACACAGTCACAAATACCCAGGCACATGTGTATGCAAAGTACAAAGATTAAAAAAGGGAAAGCAAATGAATGCACTCCATATGTTTAACAAAGTTAATGTCATATAATTTAACTTTCTTAATGAAAATCTTTTCCACACTTTCTTTACTGGAATCATTCTAAGTTTTAAGTAGAGGTCTTTAGTTTTATGAATATCCTTAGAAAGCCTTTTTTTTTTACACTTGTCATTGCTTCCAATGATTCATACTACACATGTATTTTTTTCCCCCTACTGGCTAGTTCAGTTGAATTGCAACAATGAGGCCAAATTCAGGGTTCGATCCCCATGTGATCCAATAGGATTGTCACTAAAAACATCTCCTATATGGGTGTCAATTTTCACTCTAGTTAGTGATCTTGAAATTATACACTGCTGTCTGAAAGAGACTCTAGCTCAACACAGAAAAATGGCTTAATACAAACAGTCATCACTACTAGAAAAACCAAGTCATAAGAAGCCTTAGATCAGTAGGATTATCTTCTTGGGTGCATTGCGGTGATGGCAGGGGATATTAACACATACCAGCACTTATTTTGTTTTGTAAATATTTTAGAAATAATAATAGTTGGTGATATAAACAAAATCTAAGCTAGCCATAATGGCAGAATTGTAACATTTGCTATTTTTACTATGGTGCCACTCCTGGAAGCAATTTATACCTTACATAGAACAGAGATTCAGAAAACTTGTGATGGAAAGATAAAAGATTATAATTTCTATGAATTTATCTATTGTAAAATAGAGAATATTACTAAATCAACCTGTGTTTAAAAGACTTATTGTTTCCTAAATATCATACCCCTACACAACTGCTATAAAAATGTTAAAAAGACTGTCTCATTTTGCATTCAAGGCATATGCCAAAATCTGTGGAAGCATGAAGGAGAAAGAAGCACTGGGAGAGAAGATAAAAAGAAAAGCAGAACAAAAATACTTCTTGTGTCTGCACTGCAGGCTCTCTGTCCCTTTATAGAATGGATTTCCCTTTCAAGAAATAAGGCACTGGGCATGGGACTCATTGTGCAGATGAACTACTTGTAATAAATTATATATTCTGGAATTTAAAAACATATAGGAAATGTGGATTTTGAAAAAAGGAAAACTAATCTTATTTAAAAGATTAAAAGGGGGACATTTTTTAATAAAAAGGATATTTTTAATAAATCAGTCCACAGTCCACAATCTGAAGTTGGAAAGCATATCTTCCATTAATGAAAAATAAATATAAAAACTAATAACATCTATGGAGGTGACATGTAAGTGTCCACACTTTCTGAGCAATGGGAAACAAAAGATAGGATCCTAATCCAGGCTTTGCTACTAATATGGTGATCTTAGGCCAAATCCTTAACATTACTGCACTTCAGTTTACATTAATTGATGCAGAGGAATTCTAAAATTCTCAATTTTAGATTTGATTCTTTTGTGTGTTTTATTTTTCCACGTCACCTGCTCTTCTGATGCCAACCCATTGTTTACCAGTCGTGGCTACGCATTGGAATCACCTGAAGAGCTATTAAAACACACTGATGCCTGGGCCTCATCCAGAACAATTAAATTTGAATCATAACATTGACCTTAAAAGACGCTTTTTAATAAAATCCCTTTTAGTATGAATGAACTTCTTTCCTTTTTGGTGGGTGTGATTGAGAAGAAAGCATAATCACAAATTTTTAGCAGATGCTAGCTTATAACCAGTTAGAACTATATGGTAGCTGTTATCTGACTTTATAACATTTTAAATAATGTTTTCCCACCCCGGAAGAAAATACATGACAAAAACTAGCAAATAATATGTTGAACCCCTATTCCCCCTTTATTTTTGTAGACTCTATTGCCTTTGCCAACAAAATAAAGATTAGGTTCTATTTATTATGGATATGTGAATCTATCAAGGATTACACAAATGAGATTCTACCTCAAATTGTGAGTGGAAGAAAGTTTTCAACAACAATGACAAAAATGTATTAAGTTAGCAGAGTGTGGGGAAAAATGCAAAATTATAAATTAACTTCATAAGACTATCATTCATGTAAAATACTGAGAAAATATCTGAGGAAAAAAATAAAATTTAACAATGGATATGGAATTAGAAATTACTTTTATCATACTATAATTTGCTTCCCATTTTTCAACAATGTACATGTATTATATTTATAAACAAATACACTTGATTGAAAAAACACATAATCTAAGGTTAGTGGAACTCTCATCTGAAAAACATTTGGCTTAAAGCCAGAATTTTCTTTATGTTCAAAAAAGAAGCCAAACTTCACAATACACTTGTTTCCTGTACTCTGTGTAATTTTTTTTTATATTCATTGAGTGGGCTGCAATTCAACAGCTTTTGTGGTCTTATCTTTTCTCCCCATTGTGTGTGGCACGAAAGACATTTCAAAAAGAAAAAGCAACATAAACAACTTAATTGCTTGTTAAATTTTATGTTAAGGAGATGCACTGACCCAGCAAAATCACCATAGACAGCCACACATGCTGCTGAAATGGAAGCCTCCCTGCCCATCTACTGGTTGTTTACAGAGAAAGCAAGTGGTGACCTGAAATTGCTTTGCTCTTCTCTGACATTTCAGCTAGAGAACTAGGAGAAAGGAATAGAAGGATGCTAGGTTATCCTTACCCTCCTCTATTTTGTCTCAAGTAGAGGCAAATTATAAAGATTCAAAACAAATTCAACACCGTCCATCCAAGTATCACATGGATGCACAGCTGAGGGATTCAAAAAGAGTAGGGGACAGACCTGTTGTGCCTCAATGCCTTTTCCCACCAGAAAGGCTGCTAAGTGGACATCCATTGGATTTAGCAGTAAGGGGTAATTCCCCAAATTCTATGTATATTTTAGCTGAATTCACACTGAAAGAAAATATTTTTGTCCTTAAGGTGACAAAATGATTTCCTTCTTTTGTTCTTTCCTTTCCCCTCAGTTCTTTTCTGACATCCCCAGCTGCAAAGAAATTTTCATGTGAGAAAAAAAAGACATTTTCCAGATTGTCTGATCTAACTTGGGAACACCAAAAAAGGGAACCCAGTACTTCCTAGTCCTCCAAATATTAGGATTAGGATTTCTCCTCCTACAGGCTTTGCTTCTCTATCAGGCATCCCTCACTAAACTCCTAGTTCTAGTACTTGTTATTAACCAAGGTGCTGGGGCATGGAATCTTCATTTGTATTCTAAGTTCTTCCTTAAATTCTTTGGCTCTTTAAAAAGAAATAGCTCAGCATCCTTTGGAGCCACAAGGCTTTTTTCATTCTGTTCCTCTTTGGTCCTTTCCCTCTGTCCCTACAGAGTACCCAAAATGTGGTAGCAAGGTAAAGAACAGTTGAAAAACTTGCTGAGAGGTGCAGGTGGCTAAGCAGACTTCAGAAATGTGGTCCTGGGATTAAGCACTATTCTCTGCCAGCCTTGTGAAGAAAATGTTTCCTTTGGGTTTTCTCTCACCAAAAGATACCTACCTACAAGGTACTCTCTGAAGAGAGTGATTCTTTTATTCACCCTGAGGATATACTCTAGGAATATTCTTTGTAGTCCAATAATTTACCACAAAACCCAGAGGTAACATAAGGAGCAATTTAATTAGAAATGGGAGGCTATGTTGTAATATTATAACAAAAAGTTGTTTAAACATGGGTTAAAAAAAAAAAACAAGCAATATACATCAAGGTGTCTTCAGTCTGAGGAGCAAATGAAGGTCAGAGGAAGGAGGCTGGATAAAGCAGAGATCACACCTATGCTTCCTTTGGAAGAGAAGACACATGGGCCTGTCTTCAGCCTTCCCCCAAATTTTAATTATCTTTTTTCTGACCAACCCAGTTATCCTAACAAGGTCTTTGATCTTCAGTTTATATGCATAATTTGATTTCCTCCAAAAAATTTCCCTACTGCCTATTGATGCAATCCAATTTCTTTTAAAATGGGAATAAAATCTTCCCCATTCACACTTAGAAATAAAGGCTTAGAAAATAAATCCAGATTTGAGTCAGTATTAACTAAAATATTGTTCCCACAGACTTTCTATCAAGTAGCACAAAAGAATCATGTCAGATTTCTGAACAAAACTCAGAAGGCAAGACACAGAAGAGTCTTTACTGAGGGAGAAAGACGCAAACAGCAAAAGACCTAGTCACGCAAACAGCAAAAGACTAAGGTCATGAGTAGATGACTGACATCAGATCCCTTCTGATTTTGATAAGGATGTGGGGACTAGCAAGCGTGAAAGAAAGAGTTTCTCCTTAAGGGAGCAGCTAGAAGAAGAAACAATTTTATGACTTGAGATCCTATACTTAGCTCTAACTCGGTATGGATACGCAGAACCTATGAGACTGTCTATGGATTTTCCAGAGAGCTATAAGACTCATGCTAACCAGTCTCAGCACCATATTCTCATTGTCACTACTTTAGACCTACCTTCGTTCTCTCTCGCCTAGACTATTGCAGTAGCCCTCTAACTGGTCTTGATGATTCTGACCTTCTACTTCAACACAGAAGTCACCTTTCTAAAACACAGACCTAAAGTCAAGGGTTTGGATCCCTGTACTGGCCTCCTGCCAAATAAAATAAAATAAAATATAATATAAAAATTAAAAAAAAATCAGATGCAGACCTGATAAGGTGCTAAAAATGGATAAAGTCTTTTAGTTTTTACCTCATCATACAAAGAATCAAACTTCAAGCATCATGTAGATAGTGCTTCATCCAGGAATCTATAACCTAAACCTAATCATGAGGAAAAATCAGCCAAACTCAAAATGGGGAAGATTTTATTAAAACAGTAGGATGGAGGGAAAAGGATACTTTATGCTTAAAATTTTCAATGTCATAAGAGACAAAGAAGAAACCACATGAGATACCACTATCAAAAACCAAACAAAAAACCAAAAAAATAGCAAGTGTTGGCAAATAAGTGAAAAAAATTAGAACTCTTGTGCATGGTGGGTGGGAATGTAAAATAGAATAGATACTATGGAAAACAATATGGTTTTTCTGCAAAAAATTAGAAATGGAATTGCCATATAATCCAGAAATTTCACTTCTGGGTCTATACTTTAAAAGTAGGGTCTTGAAGATATATTTGTATACCCGTGGTCATAGCAGCATTATTCACAAGAGCTCAAATGTGGAAGCAACCCAAGTGTCCATCCACAGATGACTGGATAAGCAAAATATGGTATTTACATAAAATGGAATATTATTCAGCCTTACAAAGGAAGCAAATTCTGACATATGCTGTAACATAAAGAAACCATAAGAACATTATACTAAGTAAACTATGCCAATCACAAAAAGACAAGCACTATATGATCCCACTTATTTGAGGTAACTAGAGTAGTCAAAATCACAAGACAAAAAGTAAAAGGGTGATTGCCAGGAACTGGGAGCAGAGGGGAATGGGTATAGAATTTCAGTTTTGTAAGATGAAATGTTTTCTGGAAATGAATGGATGGTGGTGATGATTGCACAACAACAGGAAACTAGTTAATATCTACTTAATATACTGAAAATGGTTAAGACAGTAAATTTTATGTTTTGTGTAATTTATTACAATAAAAAAAGTAAAAAAAAAAAAAAAGATGAGCTGTGGAAATATTCTAGGTTAATTACACTAAAAAGCATGATAACTAAATGCAATACCTAATCCTAGATTTGATCTTGTACTGGAGAAAATATAGGCTATAAAGAATGTTATTGGGCCAATTGAAAAATCAAGAATGTGAATAATAGATAAAAAGCATTGTATTAATATTAAATTTACTAAAGTTGCTACTGTGTTGAGGTATGTAAGAGAATATTCCAATTAGGAAATACACAATGACATATTTAAGGTAAAGGACAAGATGCATATAAATTATGCTGAAATATTTCAGGAAAAAATGTCATATATGTACAGAGAGTGAAAGGGAGGGAGAACAAATGATTGTTAAATGGGGAAAAGTGTTAATAGGTAAATCCGGGTAAATGGTATATAAACCTATGAATTATTATTTGTATTATTCTATTCTTAGTCTTGCAACTTTTCTGCAAGCTTGAAAATGATTCTAAATAAAATGTTCAAAAAAAAAAAAAAAAGAAAAGAATCAAATCCAACACCCCGCATATGAAATTTAAAGCCCTTCACAGTCTATTCTCCATGCTCTTTCCAGTTCCTACGATACTGTGCTGAAATTGATAATTTCTAAGACAAAGCATGGCTTTTCATTCAAAACCTTTAACTTTACTATTACCTGTGAATAATAACTATCTACTGATGCTTTATAGGCCTGATCAATTATCATTTCCAGCCTTCCCAGTGAGAATTAAATGCTCATCTTTGACCTTATTGGGCCATGTTTATCTTTAGAAATGCTATGGTTTGGCTGTCCTCACAAAACTCATCAAAACTTGATCCCATTGCAACAGTGTTAAGCAGGTGGAAAACCAGAATATGGTATTTGAAAGGTGGGGCCTTTGGGAGGTGACTGGACAAAGAGGTTTATGCTCTCATGAATATAATGGGTTAATGAATGAGTGGGTTATCATAAGACACTGGAACTTGTGGCTTCATAAGGAGAAGCAGCAGCATGTTAGTGCATTTTTGCTTCTACATTTTTCCTGCATTGCCACGTGACTCTGTAAAGTACCCACCAAGAAGGCCTTCACCAGATCTGCCCCCTGGACCTTGGACTTCCCCTCCTCCAGAACCGTAAGAAATATATTGTTTCCTTATAAACTGCCCAGTTTCAGGTATTCGGTTATAAGCAACAGAAAACAGACTAATACAAGAGAGAAATATATATATATTACTTTTTTATGCATTACATATATAGAAATATATATTACTTATCACTGTGTTTTAAAGTTTAGAATATGGCACAATGCCTACGTTATGCGTTCAACAAATTTTTTAATTGAATTAATTATTAATCATTAATTAATTAAAGATGACTAATACTCCATAAGGAATTCATATAGAAATGTATATAAATATATATGTGTGTACTAGGCCATATCATACCTCTCTGCCTTCTTTTATTTTCCTGTGAACTATTTTCTCAGAAGTCTTTTAAATACATATTTTCCCATATTTTCCAAAGAGAAGTTTACAAGCTATTAAATTTTTTAAAAATTCCTATGTATGTATTAACAAAGTTCAGGTCTACCTGAGTACACACTCACAAAAATATGTACTCATATATTTATCTAAACCTGGCTTATATAAATTCCACCTGTTTATTGTATTTTTCCAATTGATAGAAATCAAAATAAATGACGACAAATTCCAAGGAGCACAGAGCTTAACTTTGTTAAAGCCAAAATTCTACATCTGTAATTTACTTCTGGTAAGTCCTTCTATAATACAGCTATGGCCACATATCTTTACTGAAAGTATGGCTTATAGCTAAAGATATTACAAAACCATAACCATAATCAACAATGTAATTTTTAGTTTTGGTTTGATGTTTCTGGAAAGTATTAAATTTATATGTTAAGGAATGAAACTCTCTGTTTATCTATGGGTCAGCTACTGTGGGTGTTTGCCTAGCCATTTTATCAACTGACTTCAGTTTTTACCTAGAACAATAAATCTCTCCCTGGGTTATAGTATGATTCATTCACTCTGTTCAATCTATTTAAGTATTTTAATAGTGAAAAGGTCTAAAATGCCAGATTATGACACTCTTCACATCAGTATATTGCTGTGAATATATAACTTGCCCCCAATCATCAGATATTCTGTGCTCCTGATATGCCTTATATTCAATCACTTTATGAAAATAAAGCAGGACTTTTCGTATTGTATCTAACATCACAGGCTAAAAATAATAAAAACCATTTTACAGTTTGGTATAAGAAAGCTTTGGAGAAATTCATTCACTTTGCCAAGTATATAGATAAGACTTAAAATAACTTCTAATTATACATTTATATATATCTTTTTTCTTTTTTGTCCTTTTTGTGACTGGCCGCACCGCGCTCAGCCAGTGAGTGCATCGCACTGGCCATCCCTATATAGGATCCGAACCCGCGGCAGGAGCGCTCCTGCGCTCCCAGTGCCGCACTCTCCCGAGTGCGCCACGGGCTCGGCCCTATATATATCTTGATATTAAATAATATGATGCTATTATTTCAATTTTATTTATTTTAAAATATCATAAGTAAGTGGCTATGTAAGCCTTTATTAAATAAGTCTATATTAAAATGTGTTTTAAACTTCAGGTACCTAAAAAATAAATAAATAGTAACTAGAAGGTATTTTAATGTGTGAAATGAAAATGCTGTCCTTCATTTATCCATATGCCTAAATTTGTCTTTCCTGAGAATAAAAAATCCTCTTTGTTCAACACAGATTTTTCTGTATCATAATTAGAAATACAGATGGGAAGTTTAAATTAGGTGGTGGTTGACAGGAGGAAAGACATTTGCTCTAAAATTGTTGGGAGTGATTTCAAGTTCAAATCCTCTGAAATGAAACAAGGGCCATTTGTCACAGAATATAATTCAATGGCACATGGTCTGGTTAGTTGGCTCAAGCTTGGTTAAGACTAACACGCATCTGTGGGACAAAAGGCACATGAAGAGCTAACACTGGTAAAGGATGCCCAGAAAACATGAATTCATTTTAAGCTTCCAAATTAAGACTTATCAAATCTCTCCAAGAACTCATCTAATATTTTTCACTGATAGTTTTACCTTAAAAGAGGAAACAACTACTATGCAATGAGATGTGATTCTTTCAGAAACTCAAGGTATCTAAGATTATGTATATGTACATACATTTAAAAATCAGCATCTTAAGATTTAGGGGATGGAGAAATCTCTCTCTCTACATATATATAAATAGATTTACATATATATTGCTAATGGTGATATAGAGACATATAATAATTTGAATATATATTTGACTTATATATTTGAAGACAATATAAAATCCAAATATATATGGAATATATATTTAAATACATATATATATATATAGAATATATAAATATGTAATAATTTAAAATATATCTAATAATATCTCAGAACTTTTTTTTTCTAGCCAGGACATACAACTGAGAACCTTATAAATAATTCTTCAACATAATTAGAAAAATTGGTGTAAGTCCTTAAAATTATGTACAGCTTGATTTAAGTTTTCAGAATTTTAAGTTGTATATGATAAACCTGGTACTTACTTTTATTGAATTTAAATATTATGAACTATGGGGTATGACATTGTCTTGCTCTCACACAGATGATATGGGCCTAAGATTTGCATTCATAAAAAAAGTAGATAACAATATTTAATGTAAATATTACTTTCAAGTATTCATGTGGTATTAAATGATGGCAACTATCTTCAACAGTTTCTATTATAATATTGATTTTTACATATAGTAATGGGTGGTACCAGCATAATAAAGATACCAGTTTGGTGAAATAAAGCCTAAACTACTACAGAAAACTTCATGTTACTGAATAATGCTACATATGTTCTACCTTCATTAAGTGGAAAAGGAGCATATTCAAAATATACCTTTCTAGATTTTCTTCCTGATTTCCATGCTGGTGTTTACAGAGATTTTTCTCAACTCCTAATTTTGCTCAATCATGACAAAATACAGCATACAGGAATCAGACGAATCTGGAACAGTAGCTTGGCCTAAAGTGAATTTTAAAGCTAAAATTATTCTCTGATTTCTAATTCCTGCTTTATGACTTGACTGAATTCTTTCTCCCTTTAATCCTTTTTCCTCCCTTCCTCTTACTCCCTCCCTCCTTCCTTCCTTTCTTTTTTTCCTTCTTTCCTTCCTCCTTCCTTTTCTTTCTTCTGATTCTGATACTTTATTCTATTTATATCATTATAGTAGTTTTATTTACTGCCCATAAGAGCTTCTGTTTTTAGTTATTCTGATGGTCTTATCCATTTTTCCAAATCATACACTAGTTCTAATACTACTCTGTGTTAATTTATAAATTTTAAAAATAATCCATTGACTTTGTGCTCTAAAGATAGATTTAGTTCAGAAACAATTATCAACTTCCTACTTCCTTAACCCAAACATAGTTATGAACACTATTCATAGTTCCTGCACATCTTTCAAACTTTTAATGATATACTTGAATCTCTGTCTTTAGCTCCATCAACTGTTGGTTGTATCTCAGTTTCTCCCCATGTAAGCATATTTTAGTACCTGTACACTTCTTTCACCTTCACATTTATCATATTACTGCTTTTACTTATATATTAACAAGATCCCTATTTACATTCTATTGTATAACCATAATTAAATTATTTCTATATAGGTTCATTCTAAAAGTTGAAAACCAATAAACAATATGTATGAGTATAACATTTTGACTATGTAACTATTGTTTACTGCAAAGACAAACAGGCTGTCAGATTACATACGCTTCTTCCCAGGGAGAAATACAACCCTAGTCCACTCTAAGATGCCATTTCTACAGACATTCCTTTCTTCCATATTGATCAAAATTGACACCTTTTAGTCAGCTTTGGATTTTGATCATGCTTTAGTTTTGTGTTTTGTTTTGTTTTTTTCTCCCTGGAATTTCCGTGTGTTTTTTTCTCCCTTCTTATTAGAAGAAACATTTTCTGGCTTCATCGTATCCCAAATGTCTGCCATTATTACTTGCTCTATCCACTGTTTGAAATCTATTACATTCTTCTTAAAGGCTACTGATTTCATACACTATCATAAATTAGAAGCTTGTATTTGAACTATAACTTTCTTATGCACGTTTTGGATTTTCCTAGTGGTTCCAGTTCTTTTGATTTTCCTTTGTACCCTATCGGATCTCTCATCTTTTGCTTCTAATTGGACCATTTCTTTTCTTTGATGGTATTAGAGGTTCACTCCCATTTCTTCCACTCACTGCTCTTCTGAGTCAGAGTCACTTTTGCTGGATTCCATATCACCCTTTTTCCTTCTATTCTCCTCATTTGGTTAATTATCTTAAAGTAATTTTGTAAGAATATACATGAAAGGTAAACTTTGCGAGCCTATGCGACAGAGAGGCCTTGATTCTGTTTGCACACTTTATTGATTGATAGATCGGCTGGGTTTGGAAATGCTAGGTCAAAAATAATTTTCTCTAAAGCCTTTAAAGACATTTTTCCATTTTCTGCTACCATCCTGAGTTGCTGACAAAAAGTCTGATGCCAGTCTTATTGTCATTCCTTGGTAGACAGTATGTTTTTGTTACTTTATTTTTTAATTGTTTTTAATCTTTGGAAGTTATGGTTTCTTTATGTTTCTTATGATGATAGTGAAACAATTTAGGAATGCTTTATTAGGATAGGATTACTATAAAAGGGCCGGCCCTACATATTTTTAAGATAAGACAACTGCCTATATTGTGAAATTTTAGATGTGCCTAAAGGCCTGTGTGTTCCTCTTCCCTTGCAAAGTTTTCCAGTACTGGGCTAACATGATATACAAAATGCCCATAATTAAGTTATTTATTAGGACTAAGACAGATATTTTCAAAAGTTCCTGCAAATATATAAACTTGAAAGGATAATAAATTAATTCATTAGCATTTGTCAAGTACCTTAGCCAGTACCTTTAGCACTGTAGATATATAACTAAATAAAAAAAAATCTTTCCCAGTGAGAAGCAACTTAGAATATTTATATGCACTAATTTATTATCCATCAAGGCTCTGAGGAATTAGGACGCAGTGGTCTAGAGCAACGAACAAAGGAAGAACGACATGGAAACTCTGATGAGGGTGCAGAAGGCCGAATGTTAACGCAAATGGAATACGACTTAGAGGCAGAGGAAGAACTTGGAGGACTTGACTTAAGGTCCAACTCTATGAATGTAGTACAGAGAGGAAGTGTGTGGTGGAAGTTCCGTGAAGACACTCTAAAATCAGATGATTGGCTTCAGAATCCTCCTTAATATTTACACGGCCATTAAAAAATACTCAAAATTTCTAAGAAATAAATGGGCTTACATATAACAAACTGTTTAACAAAATGCCCAGAATAATAAAGTAGCCACTCTATAAATGATAGCTACTACTATTATTATTGTCATTTAATAATTGTGCAACCTTGGCAAGAGACTGAAACTCTGATTATCAGCAATGTCATTGATAGTGTGGAATTAAGTGATTCCTATGTGACAGGACTTTGAGTGGACATATCACACAATATGTAAAATTCTTTGTAAATGCTTGTAATCACATAGTACCTATATACCGATGTAAATTTGTGATGTCAGTTTTATAGTCCACATCTCAGAAACACGGTTGGAGTAGTACTAGGTTTGCTAATACATTGTCACTATTGACACCACACCATTAAGGGTGTAACAAAGATGTTCATCCAAGGCAGTAAGTAACACCTGTACTCAAGGCCTTCACATTGTTGAATAAAACGATCCAAACAATCAATTTAACCTCAAATGTGTTTCAACTTGTAAAACAATGAGTCATTAACCTTAACAATGTCAGTGTGCTTTTACTACAAACTCAACTAAATGAATGTCCAGGGGAATATTTAAGAGCACAAATTATGTGGAGTAATGTACTAAAAGCATTACCAGAGGCTGTCAGAGAAAATAACCCTTAAGTGCATTGTGAAGGATTAAGTAACCCACAACAGTGAGAAAGAAAGGTAAGTACAGTCGTGAGTTGCTTAACAATGAGAATACATTCTGAAAAATGCATTGCCAGGCAATTTTGGCAATGTGTAAACATTATAGAGCATATTTACACAAACCTAAATGGTGTACCCTACTGTACAGCTACACTTTATGGTATAGCCTCCACCGTGTATGCGGTCTATTGTTGACAGAAACGTTGTTGTGAGAAGCATCACTGTATGGAAAAGAGTCCGAGAGTGAGAACATCACATATGGTTCTCAGAACAGCAACTGGCTATAGCAGTTGGGGTTGTGCTTAAACATTAGAAGACCTCTGGAGTAATGGGGAAACTTCTATACTTTGAATCGTAATACTTATTCCAGATCTGTCACTTAATAAGATTCTCTTAGTCTCCTCATCAATAAACTAGTGACAATAATCCTACCTAAATAGCACAGCTCAGGTAATTATATGAGACAGAGAAAGAAGGCCTTGAAATACGTAGCAAACTAAACAAATCAAGGTATTGTTATCATTCACATTAAGAAAGTGGAATTACCTGAACCAGTTTTTACATTTTCACACGCTGCTTCCCATTTTAGGCTTTTAGGAATCAAGTAGCATTGAAAGAAAAAAATCTTAAGACTATTTTTTTTAGATCCAACTGTGCTGTTGGAGGAAAAATCCTTACTGGTCACAATCCATGTAATAGGTAACAATCTTTTCAGTCTACTGTATGCCATTTCCTATCTACTAGAGTCATATAGAAGAGACAGATAAATTTAAGTTCATCTGTTTTACAAAGTTTCGGTGATTTATAATGTATTTAGTGACAGAGCACAGAACTAACAAGACTTGATGGTCATCTGAAGATTTTAGTAATTTTTCTATTCTCCTCATTACTTTGAATAATAATTGGAAGACAGGCAATGTAACGCATACATATATCTACATATATACGTAAACACTCAGAAATAAATGTGCATACACATGTACACATGTAGACATAGAACAAAGAAAATCCTCATGTTCTTTCAAAGTATGGCTCTTCAGATAAGTATCATAAATACTTGTTTTTTTTAAATGTAAGATAATCATATGTAAAGTTTACTAAGCATTTATTATGTGCCAGGAATTGTGCAAAGCTCTTGCTCTATATAATTATAGATATGGATATTCACGTAATCCAGTGGTTCTCAACTGGCAGTGGTTTTGCCTTAGGGTGTGGGATTGTCATGCTCAGGCCACTGTCAGAATCCTGCGGACATCGCCAGTTGTCGGACTCTTTTACCTCCTTCACCAACTGGGCCAACTGTCGAGCTAGGGCTGGGTCTGGAGCTCACAGACCCCTCAAGCCCGTTCACACACTGGGTCACAAACCCTTCACATGCCAGGCTGGGTCCTCAGACCCCTCACATGCCACAGTGTATCACCAGACCCCTCACACACCAAGCTGGGTCACCAGACCCCTTAACATGCAGGTCTATGAGCTAGGTAGCTGGCAAACAGGTAGCCGCAGGTTGGAAAGCATGGCTGTGCAGAGTGGCATCTGCAGGAAGCAGTCGGCAGCCAAGCTGTGGTGCTGTGCATGTGCACTAACTCCACCCACACACACAATTTATTTACAGAGAATGTGCTGAACCACCCCCAACTGGCCCTGAGGCAAGGGGAGCCTGATTAAATTATTCTATTTTCCTAACAGGGATTTAACAATCTCTGGAGACAATTTTGGTTATCACAACTTGGAGGGAAGGGTCAATATACCAGCATTTAGTGGGCAGAGGCCAGGGATGTTACGAAACATCCTTCAAACCACAGAACAGCCCTCTACAATACATAGTTATCTGACACGAAACTGGCAAGAGTGCCGAGACTGAGAAACCATGATATAATTCTCAATGTAATCATGAGGAAGGGATCACTATAACTCTCATTTTAGAGGTGAGGAAATTATAGTTTAAAGAAATTAAATAACGTATAGAAAGTTACAAGCCAGCAAGAAACAAGGCTAGAATTCAAATCCAAAAGCTACACATATTCACAAATTCATTCTCACTAAAAGAACAGCATCCCTCACTCTAGGTAAAATTAGACATATTTTTTCAATATTGATTACTGAGACTTAATGGGTGTAAAAGTTTAACTTCAACTTTTATGCCCATATTAGGGTTTTTTTCCTTCACGATTAATGGATTGGAAGTACCAAACAAGGGGAAAAATGGCTGAATTGTCTGTTGATAAGTAAACATTCACTCCATTCAAAGTTGAGGTGTGTTGTATCCTTTTCTTCCTTAGAGATGGGAAATTTTCTCCAAAAAGTACTAATGAGAGTTGAAAGTTACCTTCAAGGAGTTATGCATATTTCAACAGAAATAAAAGTCATTATGCATTCTCTCTAAAGAGGATACAATCTCAAACTGTCAAAACTCTAAACCCTTCTACATATATTACACATAAATGCTATCTTTTAAAAACCTCTTTCCATTTTTTCTTCTAAATTAGCTTAGTGGGCCATGGTATTACAGTATCTTGGTCTGGCCTGTGAATAATGTGACAGGTAATTTTTCTACTTCTTCTTGCTTGTAGTTAAGTTTGACTGAAGATATGGAAAACAACTTTTATGACACAGGTGGTAAAAATAAATGTTCTGCAATCCATACAGAGGTAGATCCTGGACAGCCAGCATAAATTATTGCATACTGAATTTATATCTAACAATAAATAATTTTAAAAACTGGGGAGATGTTATACTAATATACACTAAAATATTTTCTCCAAACAAATTGATAATGTTAGTAATAATCTCAACATACCTGCTGTGCTACTGCAGAGCAGGATTTTCAACACTGAAAAAAATAATCTATTTGATGTGCTCAAAAGATGAATAGCCAATAAATAACATTCAATACAAGGGGACACTAATTTTAAGGATTAAATTCTTCCCATGGTAAAGAGAATGGCAACATTCAAAGAGCGTCATAGTGATAATAGCCTATTCCTATCTCTACAACAGATAAAGACATGCCTTCTGTGAGAGCCAGCCTATGGTTGCAAATAACATGAAAACTCTATGTAAGATAGTATAATTTAGCTTCGTTTAGTTTATAATGATCATGATTCAATCTAAACTATTATAAGCAAACCACCATCTGGAACAACAGCAAATCAAGATTCTATTTTCTATGATGACCAATCATGGAAAGCTTATGCAGACTTCTACTTTGCAATATTGCATAGCAATGTGATTAGATAATCACGCAGACCCATGAACCGAGCTAACTGGAACATAAACAAATGTACAGTGTGTCACTTGGAAATACCTCAGTATTTTATCAGGGCCTCCTGGCCCAAACTGCTAAAGTTATTTGAAAAGAACAGGATTGAAATTCAAAAACAAGTATTATGAACCTATATTAAAAGATATTAAAAGGAGGTATTGAAGGAACAGAAAAGTTAGATATTTTATATGTAGTTTGCAGAATTATACGAACACTTTTATGATGGGAAGAACAGAAATGTAATCAAGTAAAAAGCTACAAACCAATTTGCTAAAAAAAAAATCGCTTTAGTCCATACTAAGGTGATATCTTATTGTTTGTTATGGGTTGAATCTTGTCCCCTCAAAAGATGTCAAAGCTCTAACTCTCAAAACCTGTGAATATGATCTTATTGGGAAATAGGTTCTTGGCAAATGACCAAGTTAACATAAGGTTTTGAAGGTGGGCCCTTTTCCAATATGACTGTTTACTTATAAAGAGGGGAAATTTGACCACAGTCAGACACAAAGGAGAACACCATGCAAAGACTGGAATTACACTGCCACAAGCCAAGAAATGCCAAAGATTTTCAGCAAACACCTAAAAGTCGAGGAAGTGTAGAACAGACTCTCCTTCACAGCCCTCAGAAGGAATCAACCCTGCCTGCTGACATATCCATCTTGGACTTCTAGTCTCCAGAACTGTGAAGTGATAAATATCTGTTGTTTAAGTCACACAGTTTGTGGTACTTTGTTCCGGAAGCTCCAAGAAATTAATACACTGTTTAATTAGGGATTAGTCTAGTTCAATGTACTTGTATTAGTCCATTTCTGTTGCTTAGAACAAAAAACTTAAAACTGGGTGATTTATAAAGAAAACAAAATTTATTGCTTACAGTTTTGAAGGCTGGGAAGTCCAAAGTCCAGGCAACACATGTGATGAGAGTCTTCTTTGTGATGGCTTTACAGCAATGCAGGGGTCTCACATGGTGGAAAATGGAGGAGCAGAGAGAGAGACAGACTCTCATGTGCTCTCCTTTTAAAGCCCTCAGAACCACACCCCTGACCACCATTATTAATCCATTTATTATGGCATGNTCATGTGCTCTCCTTTTAAAGCCCTCAGAACCACACCCCTGACCACCATTATTAATCCATTTATTATGGCATGGTCCTACAATCTAATCACCTCTTCAAGGCCCCACATTTAATTACCATAATAGTATTTCCCACTCTCAACAGTTACAGTGGAAATTAAGCCTCTAATATGTGAACTTTGGGACACAATTCAATCAATCCACAGCAATTCAATCAATCCACAGCAGTACTGTTTCATAGTTCTACATCCTAATCACAAATGCAGTATGCAAAATGGTTAGGAGAGACCTCTAGCCTCAATCAGCAAATTCATTCTTAGGAGAAAGAAGAAAACACAACTTCAAGGCATTACTCTCTTAAATGTGATGAGAATGAAAAAGACAATAGTTGTACTGAAAGAAAAGATTATGTTATTTATGGTACCATTAAGAATTGTTCACGGAAAACAAGGAAGGTTGTTAAGTGAAGGAAAGTAAGGGGAGGGGTGACATAATCGAAGCAGCTTTTTAGGACGTTAGTCTTCAAGCAGTTTATAGGATGAAGTGGAGGTGAAAAGCAACCAAAGTCTAGATGTGATGAGACCAAAAGTCTGGATGTGAGGGAATAATAAATAACCTGAATGATGTGGCAATTATTGGAGATTAGTGACAGCTATAAGATAGATTGCAAAAAAATAAACAGATAAACTTAGCAAACAGAGTGGCTGGAAAAAGTAGAAATTAGAAAGTGTGAAGAAGAAAATAGTCAACAATATATAATTTCAAGAATTAGAGATTGGATAGGTGGGTTTTTGATTAAGGGTAGGTGGTGTTACTAGAAGTTTAGATTCTGAATTAAAAGGGCATTATAATTTATAGGCACCTTTATAAGTGAACTTTGCCAGTAGCCAATCCATGGATGACTCCAGCATCTGACCCTGAATAGTACTAGGAAAGACTAATATTCATGGTACTGTCACTTCCACCTCCAGAGAGGTCCTGTTGAATGATGACTTGTAAGACCTGCTCTCTGCTGAAATTCTTCTCTCTGATTTATCATTTGAGAGGTACAACCTCAGATTTTATTTTTCCCCCATATTACCCTTGAGATTTACTTTATCTGTGGTGTGTGTATCTGCACTGCATGAAGTGTCTAAGAACACATAGCAGTGCTAAAATATATTTTTTATATATATGCATATGTATATATATTTATTTATTTAACTCTAGGAAAATAAAAATAATTAAAATTTTAAATGAATCACTCTGTTTGCTATGGCTCAGATACCTTTACTGTTCACAGAAATCACTTAGCACTGAGCCTTGGCTTCCTTTTATTACCATTTATTTGCTTACATTTATGCCCAAATATTCTAAAGAGATTATAAATCCCTTGAGCATCATGGGTTATATCATAGCTTTATCTGTTCTAAAGGCATAGTGTAGTGTCCTGCACATAGTTTGTGCTCAATTAAACTTAACTGATGATGATGGTCAATATTTTTAAGGAAGAGCATGATTAAATTTTTTTTCTGTTACCATAACATATTTGTTCCTTTCCATTTTTTTCTTCTCTGGAATATTTTTCTCAAATATAAACTAGTCTAACAAATGTTTTTAGGGGGCTGGTCGGTTAGCTCAGCTGGTTACAGCACAGTCTTAAAACACCAAGGTTACAGGTTCTTCAGATTCCTGTACTGGCCAGCCAGTATAGGAATCACAGTTAAATCTTCTGTTTAAAATAAGTTAGAGAAAAATACTTTATGTTATATATGAAAACATAGATAGAATCCAATAACAAAACAGAGAAAATAGAGATATCATGAATAACAATATAGCATTTAGATTCAGGAATATATGCCTCCCACCTTCACACTAACTCCATCCACCCACCTACCCAAGTTGAAGTGTCATTTTTCCCCTACAGCACTTCCTAAAAAATGATATCTGGAAATGATAGAGTGCAATGTGGTCTGAGTCTATTTTTTTGTTGCCTTATAGGTTAATCATAGTGTAGTAACAGCAAAAGCTATTTTGAAGAGGTGGCATGCCCACTGGACAGAGACATTAATCATGCCCTGGGCCTCTCAACAACCTGCACCCCCCTCATCCCTAAGCACACACATACACATTTGTTCAGCACTAAAAGCAAGTACCTTTAATTTTAAAATTATGTCCTTGGAATCATTAAACCCTGATTTATGTACACTTTTAACTCAATTCTTTTCACCCTCCCCTCTCTCCCACCCTCTTAGGAACTGCTATGACCTTGTTGAAGGAATTCTATATACTACTTCCTTGCAGTAGTTTGAAACAATATAGTGGTACTTTCATAAGGCAATCTCTGACACCTGTCAGCCTGGTTGTCACACATTTTCTATCTTCCAGCTTCAACACTTCAAATGCTTCAAAGCTTCAGCCTTCAAAATGTTAATATGTTGATTTGCAGAAAGATTTGTGCCTTGGTAACCTTGAACATAGACTCCTTTGTGAATGCCATCCTGGCCCTGATTACTAAATTAGTTACAAATTTATAAATTCTTATGGAGGGTCCTCAAGTTAACAGCTAAGTCATGTTATTTTTATTTCTACATACAGAATAAGACTTAAATATCTTGCTCTATACCAACATATTCATTTCCAAATACAGAGTGTATATTGAATATCCTTTACAAAACATTTCAACAAATCAGTAATTAATGTTGTATAAGCTAATGTAAAAGAAAATCAATTGAAACAAAAGGTTGGTAAATATTTTTTTTTTAATGCACAGTGTTGGCAAGGGTGACTTTAAAGAGCACTTCAATGCTTTCCCATAAAGGTTTTAAAATGTACCACCATTCAGGAAGGTCTTTTTCTAATATCTCAAGGGGTTTAAATATTTATATTTTCACCCAAACTTTATGCATAGAAACTTATCCCAGAAGAACTAGAGAAAAAAACAAATATCAGTTCTGAAATGTTCAACAAAAGATTACTTACAATAACAAAATAATGCAAGCAAACTTGATATTCAACAACAGGTGAAGAGTAACATCAATTGTGATTTAACTATGTAATTGACTATTATCATGTTTTTAAATAATGTAAAAAGCTTTATTAATATTATTTTAAATAAATAAATAGGAATAAAATATATAACATGATAAAATTTGATTAAAGATTAAAAAAAAAGAAAAAGAGAGAAAGAAAGAAAAGGGGAATTAAGGTTTGTGAGCACGTAGTGGCTATGACCAAAATATTAACAAAAAATTGTAGCCATACATTCATTCATCCATTCATTTAACAAATGTAAAATTACCAGTAACTGGTTCAAACAAAGAGTAGAATTATTTAGCTCTCTGGTATAATATTTTATTTATATTATGCGACATAGTAGATAGAGTTCTCTTTGCCAGATCTAACCTAAAGTACTGTGGCTACCAATGAAATATAAGAGATATTTAGTCAGAATGTAATTCTGACCAATATAATTCTGATCAGCATTCCCTACTTTCTTTCTACTGTTTTAGTTTAGAATTTATATTTTCTTATAAAGATTCAAACACTTAAATTCTAATGATCCTCTGTCTAAAAAACATCCAAAGATGTTTCTTTGCTCAAAATATTTTGGCATGCATACACATTCCATTTGCAACTCATTAACATACACACCATTCTACAAACATTTCACAGTAGTCATAATCAGGGATAATAATCTCTAAAATGGAGCTCATGGCAGTGAGTTAGCACTTGAAGTTTGCAGGATTTGTTCAAGGATCAATCATGCATTTCTTTGCTTAGAAAGTCTCCAAAAATGAACTGTTGCTTAAAAACATACCTCCCAACACTGTGTCTCCATACCTGAACATTTGTCATTTTAAGACAACTTATTACTTCTTTTTATGGCCCTTTAAGCTTGTTATTTTAGAACATATTTTCAACCATATCCTGGAAGTGATTGCCATATTGAGTACCTCATAGCTTTAAGGTCACAACCACTGAATACCTTCTAAAACCTAGGTGACGCCAACACCCTGCTGAGATTGCCAATTACCCTGTAGTTATTAGTTCAGGTAATAGGTTTAGGGACAAATCTTAGTTCTAACAAACTCAAGGCATTTGAACAGATTTATTCAAAAATACCTACCTTTCCTACACTAGTACATACTGTCATTTGGCATATCTAAAGTTCAGGTTCTACAGTTCAAACATTTTTATTTTCAAGGTCTTTCAATCTTAAATCAACATAGACAGATGTGTCTACTCAGAGCCCTTGACTACCCTTCTAGATCAAGTTTTCGTTGTCCTAACTTGTAGAATGTCAGAATTCCCTGCTTAAATGATCCTATATCTGCTTCCAGCAATTGTGCAGCCTGCTTCTCCATGTCCATCATCTCCAGGGAAGACTATTCCTCCAAATGCACAACCCAAAGGCCAGGGAGCAGGTGAGGAACAGCTATTTGTGGGGGTTATGAACTGTGATTAAAAGTGCAGAACAGGGTGTCCAGTTGCCTGGTGTGGAACAGAGTCAAGGTGGGCAGTAAAAGAAGAGATGGTCAATGAACAAGGGTCAGGGGATTAGGGCCAGTTCTTCCTCCATCACCACATTTTGGTATGGGATTCTCAGGAGTCTGAGAACACTCAATTCCAACCTGGCCTTCCCAATAATATCAAATAGGTATTTGTCAGATCAAGAGGGGAGAACATATTTTATTTAACAGTGCTTTTTTTTTTTTTTTTAGTTTCATTTATAACATTTAAATATGTAGTATTTAGCTATATGGTACATAGGCCTCCATTTGTACTCTTGCCTCAGACCCTGCAAAGTTAGGGGAAAACCAGGCTATGGCTTTACCTGTGAGCAAATTAAAAACATTGAATTGGTTGAAACTGACTAAATTTGAGAGTCAGCTAAAAACTGAACATAGAATTGAGGGGAAAAGAGTGGGAGCAGAAAATTATACAGAGAAGGCAAGGGACAAATAAAGAGGGAAAAGTTATGACGAGTAAGACCATATGTGCAGAAAAAGGTGAAGCCAAACTGTAGAGGAGAAAGAGAGAAGAAAGGGGAGAAAAGAAGTAAAAGAAAGAACAGAATATGTAGTACAGGAATTTAGAAGAGCACAGCTATAGATAGAGGTACTGGGAATAAGGAACTACAACTGCGGTTAACTCTTTTGATCTCCTTCAATCAACATAATGAATCTCTCTAAGCTTCTATTTACATTTACTACAGAATAATGGATTAAAGTACCTGGGTTTAATTATCAATGTCACTTTAAAAGCCAATGAATCAATGAGTGTTTTTTTAAATTTTTTTATTTTTCAATCAGTCCATCAGGACAAAGTCAGGGCGAAGCACATCTGTGGACCCCCCATCCTTAGGACCACTGTCTCACCAAATAAGCTTCTGATCTTACTTTAACCAGGAATGTCCAAAATAACCCTTGTAATGGAAGGCGTCTTCATATCAATAATGGCTAATAGGCTTGCATTCCTAATCTGGGCATTGTGGTTGGTACAGAGAGACAAAGTGCCCCAAATTTAATCCCAATATTTTGCCATGAACAATGACCTAATAAGATTTTATTATTTCTAAGGATATGTTTCAGCATCATTCATACAAACTTTCTTTTTAATTCAAACTCCATGTACAAAAAGTTCGTGGAAAGATTAGTATTATCTTTTAACTGTATTTCTCCACAAACTTTTTGAAGTACCCTCATATATACTTGTCATAAATTAGAAATTACCCATAAACATGCAGTATATGTAAAATTTCTAGTGCTCTGATAAGAATCATCGATGAATAAAAATAAAGCCACAAAGTACTGATTTAAAGAAGAATTGAAAATGACCTTGCACGTAAGGTACAATTTATTTTTTCCTGCCTTTCCCTACTTCTCAGTACTACATAAACACTACACTATTTATACTTAAAATGTTCTTCACTGATAAGAGAAAATTGAGTAGGAATTTCAAGGCTAAAGCTATTGACAAACGGCTATAGAAATCAAAATACTGATAAATACTTTGTTCTCTTTCAGCAGAATTATCTCCATTTATTTAATGTCACAGGGACAGACACATCCTGAAAGGAGATGGAAGACAACTGCAGTTCTTTTGAGACCAAAAAAAAAGCCAGAATGCTTACAAGGAGGCAAAAGCAATCTTTATAAGCCAAGTGGCCTTAGCTTCAATCCTTTTTTTTTTAGTTTTTAACATTTATGAGACTCAAGGCCATTATTATGTCTTTCTTTGTGGTTTATATAGAAACATTTGCTTATTTTAAAAAACACAACAAGAAGTTATAAGCTTCTGTGTATGTAAGCTTTAGAAACATACATAGAAGACCTGCAATTCCAGATGCAAATAAAATAGAATGAGGAAGTTGTGGCGATTAGATTGTTGGAAAGGACAAAGAAATTCATTCATGGCTGTAGCCACCATACACAGCTCCAGATATGCCATTTCCTTGTGGAGTTTATTGTTAGAGCATATGGGTGCCAAAATAACTCTTAACATTTAATTACACATTTTAAAAAATCATCTAAATTAGTTCCCAAAATGTTGTTGGACCTAAAAATATTGTACTCAAAGAAATGTGGCATTAACATTGAAATTAGAAGAGACGAACTGACCATCTCCTCATCTTCCAAAATTAACTGGGAAATAACATGAGGAACAGGGTATAGAATAAATGCAACCCATGAAAGCTAGTAGCCTTCACATTACACAGAGAGATAAGCAAAACCATCACATCTTTATTTTTAAAATTTATTTCTTAAATTAAAACAAATACTCATGCTTATAGTAGTTTGATTTTATCACATTTTTCCTATAATGTTGTTAATCCATTCACTTATTCTAGTCTTTGTTTGAGATGTTAACTTTAGCAAGCTTAGAATCTAATTATAGACTGTTTTGTAAAAGAAAATGTAAATTACCATAAGGAAATATTAATGTAAGTTCTTGTCATTACATATAAATTATGGGCTTATTTCAAATTCAGTTAAGAAATATTATCCATTTACAGCTGTTTCTTGACTTTGAGGGTGGTCAAAGCTAAAACATTTAGAACCTTTGTATAGGAAACTAGGAAAAATAAGAATTAAGTATCGTAGCATTATGCTGCATTACGGATATAGTGGTAGAGAGAGAAAGCATTTTAGAACTACTTTATTTTATCTAGAAAACCTTGAGAAACAGCATAAGAGTAGGGAAAAGAGGTCAGAAATCTGGTGATAGAGTGCTGTGTTTGAATCTTGATTCTACCACTAAATAGATGTTTGACCTTGGCCAAGTTTCTTAACAGCTTTGTGCTTCAGTTTCCTTAACTTTAACAAAAATGGTAATACTAACACCTTCTTCACAGGTGCTAGTTGTAAGTAAAGTAATTAAGTTAAATGAGTTAACATGCTTATCTGACTTAGAATAATGCCTAGCACACATATTATATGAATGTTTGTTAAATATGATTTTCCTTAAGAGTACTCAGCCTTTATCACTTCAATTTACATTAGAAGCCCTCTTAGCCAGTATAATTTGTCCCACTGGTTGGTAGGTTAATTAATTAGATGCTGGTTCAAATAAATAACCAGTTTTAAAAAAGAGAGAGAGAAAGCTAACATAGTTAAAATATTGCATTTTAATTAAAAAACTGTGAGTGCATATTTACTGGCCAATATTTTGACGTAAAGCCAAGGTCTTTACTCTGAACAACAGCCCGTGCCTTATGTGTTATCTACATTTCAAGTCTCCCTTTGTGTAAAGAGGAACTTTAAAGATACTTGTGAAGTAAACTGAGTGCAAAATGAATCTAGATGCCAACAAATTTTCCCAAATCTTTGAAAGTTGCTTGATTCTCTACACATCAATTTTTTATTAGAAGCTCACCTTTTAGAGGGTAATCAATATAGGTTTCTTAGAAATAACTTTTTTCATATTCATGATTCACAAGTTTATGTAAAAATTCATTTTCCTAATCCTGAATAATAAACACAAAGGGCATATACAGATCTGAGAATATAACTGACTCTAGGCAAGCATACCATGAACTTGAGAGAACTCAAGTGTGCAAAAATTCAGAAAGGATCTTGCTATGATGAGCTTTAAGGATCCTTGACCATTGGTTATTATGTTTTAAAGGAATGAAATTGTAAGCTAATACTGCAAGTTGGTTAAGTGGAAGTCAGTTATATGAACTTCTACAGTACTTAATTTATTTGATTGCTTATATATCTGAGTCCCAATCTAGACTGTGACTACTTTGAGGGAAAAGGGCATGTTTTATTCATCTTTGTATTTCCAACATAGTGCCTAGATCACAGCAAGTGCTTAATAACTGCTGGCTAAATAAATGAATGAATTTGAATTTAAAAATATCTGAATGAGTCACACCAGAGTTGCCCTATATTTTTAACTTGAATAGTGCCAAATTTATAATATGGTCTATCATTACACCCACCTGCAAGTGTTATTATAGAACTTATCAAAAACTTCATTATAAAACTGGTTCCCTCCTAACAGAAATAATCACAAGATAATTCCTAAGAACAGTGTTAGAGTTAAAAGATAGTGTGTATGCAATATTTTGATCCAATGATGATGGTCATTCAGAGTAAATGTTCTTATTTAGAATTCTAAGCAAGGACAACTGCTAGGGGAAATCTGTCCTCCTTGCAGCCATTTTAAAATATTAGGCAATTTGAAGTATGATCTTTCGAATTATCCATTGGAGTCTAAAGAGTTTCTCCATTCTTTGTTTTTTCCCAATATCTGTCTCATATTTCAATTTCCTGTGTTTACTCCTCGGGCTCTTGGCAGCACACAGCAACTTTAACAGCACTCCCTCTGTGACAGGCATTTCATATACTGTACAATCAAAGCTTTTCAAGTCTGCTCTATAACTGTTGATTTGTTGATTGGGGTTTAACCTTCTCATCTAAAGGAATGCCTCTAAGAAGCAGAATGCTTTGTACAGCCACAGTTTATGAGAATGTTATATTCTCTACTTCATGCTGTTTGTCAGTTGAATGGGATGGAAATACCGAAAGATGACCAGAAAAGACACACACGGGTTTATATAACATCACAGCTCAAATCCTTGAATAAGGGGCAAGGTTGAACACCTTGTTGGACACTATAAAAGATGAAGTAGACTAGTTGAACCAGGCCATTTCCCGGAATGAGCATTTCTCCAAGTGTGATTCAAGAGTCTCCAAGATCAAAACTATTTCCATAATAACAGTGACATTAACTGCCTTGCTCATTCTTGTTTTCACTGTACAGTTGCAAGTGTGCAGGATACAAAAAGTGCACTAATGTAGATTCAGATTCCACATTAAAACTACCCTTTAGGAAGATAATACTTGTAAAGTTTCAGTGTAGTATCAAAGAAAAATATCTGTCATTATATGAAAAGAATATTAGACCAGGTTTTTTCATATATTTTCACCAAAACAACATATTACAAAACATTAAATGCAAAAACAGATATGAAAATCCAGCTGTCTCATATTAAGTTGTATTAAAGAGATTTGCAAAGATGCAAAACAATGCCACACTTCTCATTTATATATTTTGTTTTGTGAAATACAATTTATGTTTTATAAAAATAAGTTATTTTTATTAGTTTATATTGCATTCAATTTATTATTGATAATTATTTATAATAATTTAATTATTAATATTTTTAATGCATTAATAAATAAATATTATACATTTTTATCACTTAGTAAAGATCTATACATATCTTACCCACATAACCAAAAGCTCTTTTTTTTTTTTAGAGGGTGAATAGACTTTTTTAGACCAAAATGTTCGAGTATCCCTACTCTAAATGAAACAAGTCTGACTTGAAAATGGTAATACCATAAACTTTGATACCATACCGTAAGTACTCTTCCTAAAACAAGTTACAAAGAAAGGTAATGAAGTAGAGAGAACACTAAAAAAAAAACCTTTTCCATCCTGTGTCCGATTAGCACAGTGTGAAGTAGAAAATGTAAAACTCATACTTAAGTGACATTACATAAATTTTGTAGCTATCAGTATGAAACATTCTATCAAAGTCTTCAAAACATTAGTACAACCTATGCATAATTAAATATAACTATTTTGGCACCTTAAATCAAAAGCTTTTAGTTGACTTTTGAATTATTACTAGCTGTTAACATAACAATGACTAAGTGTCAAATAGAAAATGTAATGAAAGAATCTTTTAAGTAACAAATTCTTCTACTTAGGATAAAACATGAGGAATCAACATGTAAAATATGAGTGACTTTGCTCCAAAATGTGTATATCTGTATATGTGTATTGCAGCATTGTTATCTGTATTATATCTGCACAAATGAATTATTTTTATCCCATAGAATTGCCTCAAAGTTAAGTATATTTGTGTACATGTATATACACACACACACAAATTATATATACATACACAAATATACACACATACATACATACATGCTGCTGTATATAGGTTTAAGGATCAGAATTGGTATCAAAGTCATCAATCCTTAAAAAAAATTATGAAGAGTTTCATAACACCTAGAATATTTGGATTTCTGTACCTGGGTTACTAAATGATATTGAAACAATTATGCCATGACTCCTGCTATATAAAAGTGATAATACCTTTTATCTCATAATTATTTAAATGTTAAATGCTCCATTATAGAGGTAAATTGGGTTTAAAATAGAATGTTTCAAGCAGAAGAGCAAAAAATATAAGGTTGAACAGAGTGAGGAACCAGAGCTTCAATTTGTGGTATAAAGCTTGCTAGGGCATGGATGTACTAAGAAAGGCAGGCCCTCTGACATGCCCTATAGAGAATAAATATACTGATCTGGAACAAAAATGTGAAACAGCTGTTAAGTGACAGAAGAAATGTGCACTGGACCACTAGCCTGTCATAAATATTGCCCTCTTAATCAGAAAGCACCTGTCTTTTCATTTCCTTTTCAGCAATCTCTTCATTGTATTTAATCTGCACAGAATGCTTCTCCTAACAGTGCAACATTGTTTACAAATGTAAAACCTTATTTAAATGAAGTTTACAACTACAGATATTTCAATTAACAGGGCAATGTCTTATAAGGAGGAATAATTCTAACATTTGGCATATCCACAAATTACTTTGCATTTGTGAAATTTAATTATTGGAAAATGAGAATATAGATGTCAAGAAAAGCTAAAGATGAAAGGTACCATAAGAAATTTTATGCAATATATTTGCATTCAGAGAAAATATGGAGAAAAGTTACTGGTGGGAATATGGACAGCATGAAATATTGAGGAGAGATAATATAAAATGTCATGTTTCATAAAAAAAAGTAATAGAACTAGTAATGTCCTACATGTCCATAAAAAGTGACCTCTGTGAAACTAGTTTATTTTCTTACAGTTCATAGTTTCTCCTATTATCATGATTCAGTTGTTGAAGTTGAATATAATAGATCCATAATCAATCTTACTGGATTAAAAAAAATATTGACAGAAATCCTAAGGTTTGCATTGTAATCACCCAAGTAAATTTTAAATAGATAATTTCTTCAAAAGCATGAAAATAATCACAAAATAGTCTCATTTACAAAATGTGCAGTTTTTAAAGTGGAAGCAACAGAATTATTCACTTTAACTCATTTACTCAAAATGAGTATAGAGATAGTGAGCTCCGTTCCTACAGGGGCCAGGTAGGTAACATAAGTGACACATTCTGATAAAACATGCATCTCCCTAGGTTAATCATTCATTTCCCAATTTTTGATAAAACAGGTGTTGAAGAAAATATTCTTCTTAACTGTCTTCCTGGACAAACAACATGACAGATTCTACAACAAAGAACATGGCAGATTGGTGAGCAATGCCCATGTAGCTGATTTTTTCCATGTATAAAAAAACCCGAATATTTCCAGAAATGCAATTTTTTATGGGCCCAGCACGCTTCCACTGCGCTACTCTGCTATGTCAGGAATGCAATTTTGTAATAAAGTGCATGGCAAACAAAATATATCGGTGGACTGGATCTTGCCCTCAGGCTTCCAATTTGCAACTTTTAGTGTAATAGTTGAGAACACGGGCTTACTGTCAAATGGATCTGAAGTCAATTTCTGTCTTAGCCATTTATTATCTTTCTGGCCTTGGATAAGATACTTGACTTTAAATTCTATTTCATCTTCAGTGTAAAAGGAACCAATAATAAAAGCTAATTCATAGAGATGTCGCAAGTATTAAAGGAGAAATGATGTATAAAATACCTAGCAAAGCAAGTATGCAATAAGCGGTAGATATTATTTATTTTGTTTTGTTTAGCTTTTAACTAGACACAGATAAGGAAACAGAGGCCCAGAAGCTATTGTAACACTGATGTGCAGGGATTTGAAAACTCAGGCCTCCTGATTCCCAATCCACCAAGCTATTTCCCTAAAGATTATATATATAAATTATGTTTTTAAATCTAACTGCAAATTTATTTTAAAAAGCTCTAATTTTCTTACCTACTTTATTTCTTACCTACTTTATTTACATAGAATAAATATTTTTTACATCACAGATAAAGCCATTTTCAATATTTATAATTCCTCTTAATAGTTGTATACGAATATTTATTATAGATTAATACAGAAAGTAAAGGTTAATATTTGTTCTTTAGAGTGTTCACACAAAATTATCTCATCTCAAGCATTCATATTTTGTAAGAGATAAAACCAATAAAAAATTATTCTTACTAAAGCAATATAAGCAAGGTCATTTATTTTAAAGCATGGGGACTCTCTTTTACTTTTTTGGAAACATATAATCACAAGTGATTTTGATGATAGGAGTTAAATATTCTGGGTATAATTTGAAAAACTGATTAGTTCCTCTAGACTAAGCCAATTCTATTAGAGAGACCTTAGCTTAGAAGTTTCATAGTGATAATCGTACCATCTTAGAACTTCACTGGGCTCTGTGGCCAAATATTTTCCCTATTGACACCTCAGATTCTCCAGCCTCCATCCTCCAGGTGGAATTTTATTGTCATCAAATTCTACCTCTTCAGCCTGAGAAGCTTGTTTTTCTTAAAAATTAACAAGTCCCTCCCTTCTACTGATGTGTTCTTTTCTAAAAAGTTTAGAAATTCTCCCACTAATATTTTGGACCTACCATCAGATAATAATAATTGCAATGACAGCTATGGTTAATGGGCGAGGGCTTATTATATGCTTGATGTTAGCTAAACTGTTTATGTGCATAGTTTCAATCCTTATCAAAACTCTATTAAGTAGATTCCATGTGAATACTCTTTTAGTACATTGCCTGGTGCTTGTAACAGAGTACCTGAAACTGGGTAATTCATAAAGAAATGAAATTTTTTCTTATAGTTTTAGAGGTTGGGAAGTCCAAGGTCCAGGGAACATATCTGGTGAGGGCCTTCTTCTTGCTGGCGATTTTTTTTTTCTTTTTTTCTTTTTTTGGCAGCTTGTCAGTATAGGGATTAAACCCTGGACCTTGTTATCAACACCATATTCTAACCAACTGAGCTAAGTGGCCAGCCCTGATGGTGACTCTCTACAGCAACATAGGGTATCACATGGTAAGAATGACAGGAGCAAGAGAGCTAAGCTTCTCACTTGCTCTCCTTAAAAAGCCATCAGAACCACATCCATGACAACCCATTAAACCATCTACCCATTACTCCATGAGTGAATCAATCCATTCACAAGGGCACAGTCCTCACAATCCAATCATCTCTTAAAAGCCCCACATTCCATCAGCATATTGTGGGTTAAGTTCCAACTTGAGCTTGAGGGGCCATTCAAACCACAGCATATACCAAGGTACCTTATTTGTAAAATAATTATGAAAGAGATTAAATAACTTGCCTAGTAAATATCAGAGTTGAGACTTTAGTCCCCTTCATAAGGCTACACTGTCTCTCTAAATCCTTGGCTTTAAACTCAGCCAAGATGAATTAGACAAATGTTGAACAAGAGTTATAGTTCAACTTGCTAACATGACAGGAGCTGGATAAGCTGGGATAGGGGCATGATAAGATAGTAAAAGATATCAAGCAAGAAAACTAAAAATGAGTTAACTTCTTAATTTAGCAACTTCATTAAAGTCCGTATATTGAGTTTGCATAAAAGAAAAGATACCTCTACACATGCACCCCATTTTTTAAACAATGACATATCAAAATTCTAACTTAAAAAAACAGATATATTATAATGATGATTATTATTATTTTTTTTTTAAAGATGACCGGTAAGGGGATCTTAACCCTTGATTTGGTGTTGTCAGCACCACGCCCAGCCAGGGAGCGAACCGGCCATCCCTATATGGGATCCGAACCCGGGGCCTTGGTGTTATCAGCACCGCACTCTCCCAAGTGAGCCACTGGGCCAGCCCTATAATGATTATTTTTGCATTACCCAAGAATTCATTTCATCACAATAGGATTCACCCAGGTTTTCTCCATTCATGAATTTGCGTTGTTAATGATCATTAGCTGTTTACGAAGAAACTAGAGGGAGTGGGGGAGTAGCTGCAGAAAAGCATAAAGCTAGATATTGCTAAAAGCTATTATAAATTAAGATATTACATATCTGAAGTTGAGCCTATACAAACATAATTTACACACTCCTTTTCTGGAATATCTATATTTGAAGAACAAAACAGGCTTTACTCTACTTTTTAGCCATTATTTTGTTAATGTAATAATTACCTCAAGCAGGCCACTTTAGAGGCTTTCAAATAGCTTCCAATAATGCATGAACAATTTTGAAAAAAAGGTAAAATATACCAACAGCTTTAGATCTACAGAGTTGCCTGTGATTAAAAGGATTGAAATTTAATAGATGGATGGACACAGACTTTATTAAGGTGAATCAAGCCTTTGTGATGTTCTTTGGGAAAAAGCCTTCCATCTTCATAAAAAGTAGTATCTTCTTGGGCAGGCAAACAATTGACGAATTTGGGGTATCTAATCCACAAGACTCTCATTAACATACAGCATGTGAAACGCATTTTCCCTTGGGCAAGGAGAGGAGAATCTATTGCACTTGTCATCTCTTTCTTTGACTACTGAAGATTACCATTACGTTTTGATGTTAATCCAACTACTGCAAATTTCTTGTTGCAAAGCACATTGTGAAAATGTGAGTGACAGTATAAATCTTTTTAAATTGAATTCAACACTATTGAAAATAGCTGATGCTTTCAAGTATGACTACAAAACTTCTGAACAACAAGAATAACTCTCTAAATGAAGTCGCTTTCTATGGTGACCTATTTGATATGAAAGACTAATAGCCAGAATAAAATCAAATTCTGCATGTAGGCTATACTGTATATGTGTGTGTGTTTTGCATTTTTAAGAACAATCACCTCTAATGCTTTGATGTCCTCATAAGCGAACTGCATGGTGGGAACTCCGAGATAGTTGATGAAATAATCAGCATCACCTTGTATCTGTACAGAACTGACATTGGTTTCTGGACAGTGAGCTCTTCTGGTACAGTTGAAGTTATTTTTCTGAAAAACATAATTTAAATGAACATATCAGTGCTACTTAAAATGTGGTCCATAGATCAGCAATGTCAGTGTTACCCAGGAGCTTGTTGGAAATGCAAATGTTTAAGTTCCATCCAGTTATACCTAATGGGAACATTTTGGGGTGGCGCCCAGAAACCTGTGTTGTAACACTCTTTGATTCCAATGCTCACTGAAGTGCGACTAGCACTCTCCAGAATCACACTTTGCTTATTGTCACTGTTTCAAGAGTATTTTTACTATAAGTGGATTTAGAATTCTAGTGACTTTTTAATTTGAAATTTGTAAAAAAAATTGTTGGGTCCCTATAAAGGTTTAGGGCTTTGTTTTTCTGTTTTTAAGTTTTCCCACAAATACTGTTCTGTTCTTCTTAAAATTTTTATCAAAAACAACAGAAGAAAATTTCCCCATTTCTTCTTAAAAGTGTATTCCTGGATTTTTTTTTTTTTTTTTTTTTTTGGTGGCTGGGCAGATGTCTTAAGAGTATATGCCAAGAACTACAGTGGGCCATAGAGAATCACACAGCTAAGTGCAACCTCTGGGGAAATACAAGATGTTAGACTACTATTTCTTAAACTTGGAGTTTAGCACACAAAACAAACAACAGTAGCTTCACAAAAATAAAACATAAAAAAATCAAAATCAAGCAAACTAAGGGTTTTTATAATTAATATTGATTAAAAATATCTTCTTTAATAAATGTTTCTAAAAAGTCTAGAACCTTTCTGAGATGCAGTTGCTTCACCTGTGAAATGTGGAAGAATACCAATCTCCTGGACAGTTAATTGCGAGGAAAGTAAGGCCATAAGCATAAGAATATCGCATCTAACATCAGGCATAAAGCATGTTTGCCATTGAATCAAGACATCAACTTTTCAACCTCTCATGCTTCTTTGGCATGATAAAATTTCAAAAATACTTTTAAATATAACCTATCAAAAGACTTGAAAAATACTCATATGCACTTTAATATTAAGAAAATGAGTTATGCCAACTATAGTGTTAGATTTTTCAAACATATAATAATGTTTCAATACCTATCCAATTTTTTTGAGGATCTTATAGAAAGATCTTTGCAACAAAGTTAAAATCAATTAAAATGCAAAGCCAGTGTGTTTATAAACAAGGCAGTGTTTCAGCCTCTTGTTATTTACAAATATCTCAGGTGATTAAACACTTCAGGAATAGAAAGAAAAAGAATGTTTCACCATACAGTCTAATCAGTACCAACCTAATGCATTTTATAGTGACCCACATCAACTTGCTTCTATTCAAAGGCCAGTTATCTGAAAAGGGAGGTAATGCACTTTCACTCTCATACATTCCTAGGGCTTAAGACTTATGGAAGTTTTATATCAAGCTGGAATAGTTTAGGAAGGGTCTTGAAGATCCCCAAAGAAGAGCTACTCTTAAGTACTAGGTCCTAAAAAACAAAGAAACTACTTTAGATCATGTTAAAAATTACAAGCATTTTTAAGAGATCCATGTGTTGAAACTGGCATCTCTGAAGATATTTGTTTAGTCAGAATAGATTTTTTTTTTTCTAGTTAAATTTGAATGTCTGGGACAGGTAAGACATTCACTAACATCCAGTTACTAGTGTCTCAGAGCCAGTCTGTTCCATTCATTCAGACTTAGTCAATGGTGGCCAGAATTATTTGAATTTCTGAAACCTAGATTATGTCACTTTATGTCATTAATGAGGATTCGATAGAATCTAGACTTTCTTTTCCCCAGATGCCTAGCCAAGGAAATTTAAAACCATTTTTAAAGTGGTCTACATTTCTTTTACTGTGGCATGGTGGTCTATGTCCTTTCAAGACAGAATATGCATACTACAGAACATTGATGAAAATACAGGTTTGGTTTTGATTTCATTTTGCATGCATAACTCTCAGTACCCATCCCAACTCTCAGTCACACCCATTAGACAGAAATTTTGTTCTTAAGAGAAGAATGGTACAGATCAAAAATTAACAATTCTAAATTCCATAATATGGGCTTGTTAAACAATTAATTTTTAAAATAAAAGTGATATGTAAATATAATATTTGATATTATTTTCATTTAGTTATCATTTTTATATAATAGCTGCCCTTTGGCAAAAGGTGTTAGCTTCTCATATTTGCAAGTTCCTAAGATGGCACAAATAACCCCACTACAATCAGTCCCTGCAATCTTTATTTGCTCTAACAGCTACACAGAACACAGTTCTGGTTTAGCCTCAGCCTTGTATGGTTGCAGGACATTCTTTTCGAAGCCAGTGTGGATTCTTTTCTAGTCTCTATTCTTGCGATGTTTACTTCCGTAACATAACGTTAATATTTTCATTGCATTCCATGTCTGCAATTCCTTCCTGTCACATCATTATTTACGTGTTTTGTATTTTTCAGGCAAATAAAGGGGAATATACTGCTTTCAGGATTACATCCCCACAAACACATCTGAATTATTTCCTTACTCTGGTTTGCTCTATGTGAACCATTTACTCGATAAGTCTGTCATTTCCCTAAAGGTTTGTATTACCACCTCTGTCACATATAAACTCCTTCTGTCTACCAACTAAGATGGCAACAGAGTGAGCATTATCTAGAAATGTTATATTAAATATAATGTTTAAAATTATATTTAGAAGGTTAAGATCTATTAAACTACATCTCTAGTGCTAAATATGGACTATTTATGGAGAGGAGATAGAATATAGAAGAGGGTTCAGTGGTCGAAGGGATAGCTGGGGCCTGTATCTGGGAGCATTTGGTAATTGAGCCTCATGTCAGAGTCAAGCCCAAATAGAAGGTAAAAGCTTCAGGAAAGCCGAACCAAGACTGGGGGTTTCAAGAACAACACAGAGTTCCCTGAGGAGTCCTCTCGAGGCCTGTTCCTCACCTCCTGGGCCTATGGTTTCCCTGAAAGTCTTGCATGGGCCTTATCTCACCAGCTCACAGCATCCCTCTCCCCACCCTGCCCCACCTCTCCACCTCATTCTCTGCTTCGTACTCTCCTGATCTAACCAGTGATGAGGAGAGGAAACATGCACCTTCAAGCTTGTGTTCATTTTGTTCTTTTGTGCTTTTGTTCCTAACTAGTCTCAGGGTAAAAAAGTGAGATAAAAAGGAGCCCAACTTGCAGATTAGGATTTTTTTCCCAAAGTCATTTCATCTAGGAATTTCTCTTAAGAGAACATTGCTGGCATAGAAGCTCTATTCTCTAAATCTTCATTATTCATTACCTTAAAGTAATGAATTTAAGGCCAAATTCACAAACACTTAAGTGATCCTAAATCTATACTTGATTCTTTTTTTTGTCTTTTTCGTGACCAGTAAGGGGATCGCAACCCTTGGTTTGGTGTCGCCCACACCGTGCTCAGCCAGTGAGCACACCGGCCATTCCTATATAGGATCCGAACCCGCGACGGGAGCGTTGCTGTGCTCCCAGCGCCGCACTCTCCCGAGTGTGCCACGGGCTTGGCCCTAATGTGAATTGTTTTTCCACACAGCACTTCAGTGGATTATAATAGATCCGTACCAGGTAATAGACATTGATTTACTCAACTCCCATAAGCATTAATATCTGAGAGGGAAGTAGGAAGAAATGTGAATTTTCTTCATTTTACTAAAAGTTAAGCACCATGGGAGAGGGAAGGTTGGCGAGAAATTTGTGCAGGTCAATTAATTTTTAAAATTTATTTACAAGGCTGAGTAAATTCATAATAAGAATTTCACTCAAGGAGTTCAAAATGCTCCATGTTTTATGTTTGATAACAAGCATTTTTATTCCAGTTCATAAAATGAGCATGTTTAGGCAAAGACCATGGCTGTACCACTCATTTAATTTCCCACTGCAAGTCTGTTGAGACCTCAAATGAAATCACCATCTCAATACTAAATCTCTATACTCTTTGCAAGTATATCTTTAAGCTGAAAGGCATGATCTTATAGTAAATGATTACATAAGTGAAATGTAAAAAAAAAAAATTAAATCAGCATTTGCATTAGTTGAATGGCAACACCAAGATACATTGACAAATTTCTAAAGTATTTAAAAATCTTTTAATAATTTAAATGTTTTATTTCTCCCACACTCTACTTTCCCCTGCAAACATATTCATTCACTCTGCATGCATAGGAAATCTAAGTTGATTACTTATTCAAACAGCAAGAAAAGTGTAACATCAAAAATGTATACTACATTTTATACATTATAATATAATTAAATTTCTTTACATTTCAACATTATTCTTGTAACTTCAGTTGTGCAGAAACAATTTATCTCACTGGTTTTCTTGTTTTTTACACTAATGTTCCAATTGTGGTGATAATGGCTACAGTATCAAAAAAATGATTTCTCACAGTAGGCACCGTGATGGGTAATTTTTGTGTGTCAACTTGGCTGGGCCATGGGGTATCCAGATATTTCAGTTAAACATTATTCAGGGTGTATCTGTAAGGGTGAATTTTGGATGAAACTAATCCTTGAATTGGTAGACTGAGTCAATCCGATTGCCCTCCCTAATGTAGGTGGGCCTCATCCAATCAGTTGAAGGCTTAGTTAGAACAAAAAGGTTGACCCTTCCACAACAAAGTGGGGGGGGGCTCCTCCTGCCTGACCACCTTGACCTAGGACATTGGTCTTTTTCTTTCTTTGGATCTGCACTGAAATATCACTTTTTGGGATCTTGAGCCTATTGGCTTTTGTACTGGAACTTACACCACCAGTTTTCCTAGTGCTCAGACCTTCCAACTCAGACTAGCACTGCACCATCAGGTGTCCAGCTTGCTGACTAAAGATCTTGGGACTCATCAGCCTCCACAATCACATGAGCCAATTCCTTATAATAAATATCATTCTATATGAGAGTACTTCAAAAAATTACTGGAAAAATAGAATTTGAAAGATAATCTGAATCTTTCCATGAACTTTTTGAAGCCCCTTCATATATGTCTTCATCAGTCTGGGCTGCTACAACAGAATATGATAGACTGGGTGTCTTAAACAACAGAAATTTATTTCTCACAGCTTTGGAGACTAGAAAGGCCATCAGAGTGTCATCATGGTAAGCTCTGGTGATGGCCCTCTTCCTGGTTTGCATATAGCAATTTTCTTGTATTTTCACATGGTGGAGGTAGGAGAGAGAGATTCCTAGACTACTGTGTCTACTCCTTTTTTTAATAAGGGTATCAATCCCATTCTCTAGGCCTCACCCTCATGACCTAAATAAAAGCTACTCCTTTCATTCGTAAGTCTTTCTCCTTTTCACCCCTTAATTCAACAATGCTGACTGGGAGAGAAAGCAACTTTTTAACAGCAACTGAGGCCAATCAGTTAATTATTCCAAACTGTTCATTGTTGGCCAGATTTGGGAGTTTGCTTGCTAGCCTCAACTCTACCTACAATTTCACCTTTTGACAACACAGCACCAACCCCCCTTCATTTTAATCCTTAAATCTCCAAGAAAATAAGGGATGCCTGTAACACACATACCACCATAATGAGCATGGACACTGATCCCCACTTGAATATGCAAAAGAATAACCGAGCTCTTGTTGAATATGTATGAGTTTTTGTAGCTAGACCCTTAAAAGTTGTAACTCCTGTCTGCTTGGGGAGCTTGGTATAGGTCCTGAGATGGACCTCACTTCTGGCTTGCACAACCCCAAAATAAAACTCCTTTCTGCTAAAGGCTCAGATTGCTGTCTTTTGAGTTTCTATTGACATATGCAATAGACAAGGACCCTGAGGGTGTTGAACTGCAACAGGATAAATACCTCCCAAAGGCCCCACCTCCAAATACTACCATGTCAGGGATTTAATATTCAACATATGAACTTGGGAGGGACACAAACATTTAGTCCATAGCCATCTATATCCTTTTTGTTCTGTTTCTCTAGAGAACGCTGACTAGCATAAAAGCACTTTTAGATAGTAGGTCACTTTTTTGTTTTAAGAAATTTTCATAAGAACTTCTAATCAATAGAAGTGAGGAGAACTATGTTTTTGTTTGATTAAATGGAGATAATTTTGCAAAAATTTGTATAACAAAAAGGTTTAGTTTAGAACTTTAGAAACACGATCCTGGATAATGTGAACATGTAAACATGTGAGGAATTATAGAGAAATTATTACATTTTGAAACTGAAAAGAACCTAAAAATCTTAAAGCCCAAGGATTCTTGTCCTGAAGTCCTCCCCAAAATATTGCATCTTTATTTTCACTTTCATCTAACTGAAATTTAACTTTTTATTCAATCATGAAGTAGGCCTCAACCCCAGTAGTATTAGCAGTACCTGTAACTTTGTAACCAAATGAAATCAGATGTTTTCATGTCACATTTCAGTTGTTGAGAATATCTTGAAATACCCATTAAACTTGTCGCTAATTTGAAAAGATAGCAATTATGAGACACCTTGC
>NW_007736048.1:58891-60096 GCF_000696425.1 Galeopterus variegatus
TTTTTTTTTTTTTAAGTCATTAGGTCACTGGATCTGGTTGTGACAAACTGTACACCTGTGGCATTTCAACATTTATTTAGTTGCTGTATGTGCCAGGTAGTCTTCATTTATTTAACTTCTATTTTTATATCACTATGTCAATCCAATACCCAATATTTAATCAGGTATTCCCTTCAAAGATTATTAGAGGACATTGCAGATGTCCTCTAATAATCTTTGAAAGGAAACAAGAAACTGTGTTTACTGACATTCTTCAATGTTTTTGTTGGGAAAATAGAACAATTTAATCAGGCCCTCTCACTTCCGGGCTGGTTGGGGGTGGTGCAGCATTCTTGGTAAACAAATTGTGTGTGTGTGTGTGGAGTTAGTATGCATGCGGGCCAATGTATCTTTTTAGTTTTGTTGCTATTCTTGTGTTCTTCAGAGAGTTTGTAAGGCAGGCTGGCTGGCACTCCAATGTATTTTTTTAGCTTTGTTACTATTCTTGTGTGCTTCAGAGAGTTTGTGAAGCAGGCTGTTTGGCGGATTTCTGCCTCGGGTGGCTGCCACCGCAAGCAGCCATGCTTTCCAAACTATGGCTTCCAAGGACCTGTCTGCCAGTAACCTAGCTCATAGAACTGTGTGTAAGGGGTTTGGTGACCCAGCCTGGCATGTGAGGGGTCTGGGGATCTAGCCTGGCATGTGAAGGGTTTGTGACCCAGTCTGTGAATGGGCTTGAGGGATCTGTGAGCTCCAGACCCAGCTCTACCTCAACAATTGGCACTGTGAGCAAGATTATGGGCAGGCAAAAGAGCTTTACAATTGGCCCAGTCCACAGGATTCCAACATTAGCCACAGCGCCACATTTGGTGTAGTCGGCAGGATGCTGACATTAACCATAGCACCACAATTTTAAACAAAAACTTTAGTTAGGTTATCCTAAACACCAGCATCTAATAATGAGTTTCTTACACATAAAATATCTTTTAAAATGCCGAAAATAAAAAGAAATCAATATATATCTTGCAATGTCTTTATTAAAGATTAAATAGGGTAGAGGGAGAAAACCAGCTTTCATCTTATTATAGAATGGAGATTTTCAACCAATAGCAAGGGGTATTCAAATCTCCAATTACACAGGGTTTCTGTGAAGGTTTAATAACTTACTGTGGCTAACAAAGTATTTTCAGTTTTAAATAGTGAAAAATTTCTGTTTTAGTCTATAT
>NW_007736048.1:61488-62545 GCF_000696425.1 Galeopterus variegatus
AAATCCTCTCTGAACTATATATTACATGTTCCCAATTCTAAGATTCCCTTGATTGTAAGATATGGTATCAATTTTAAAAAGGCTTTTGTTGGGTGGCAAGGAAGAAACAAACCGCATAACAGATATCCCCCAGTTTCAGAAATGTTAACATTTTTTAAAATGTCTAAAAAGGTGCATTAGTCTGTTTTTGTTACTTATAACAAAAATACACAGAACAGAGAGATTTATAAGGAAAAGGAAATTTACTGCTTACAGTTTCTGCTACTGGCAAGTCCAAAGTCCAGGGAACACATCTGGTGGTGGCAACATTGACCCAGGGTCTCACATTGCAAGATGGTGGAAGCAAAAAGAGACTAACCTCTCATGGATTCTTTTTTTATTTTTTAAAGCCCTTAGAACCATCCCACGACCACCGTTTTTAATCCATTCACCACGGTATGGTCCTATAACCAGATCACCTCTTTAAGGCCCCACTTTTCAATTACCATGATAGGATTTCCCACCTTCAACAATTTCAGTGGGACAAGGCAGAAGGAGAAATGGAATATTTAGAGTTATAGAATCATGGGCCACCATTTAATCTGGGGAGGTAGATTTAATACCATCAAAAATGTATATGCCATTGGGGAGGGAACAGATGAAAGTAACTAACACTTTAATTTATTAGGGAAGAATAGGTTTTCTTAAACAGAGGATTTGGGAATGGTACAACAGCATGAGGCCTCTGCTGGGGTAAGAGCCACTAAAGTTGACACCCAAATAACCAGGAGGATACTCGTAGAGAAGAGAGAGTCAAAAGGTCATGGGGTAAGACTAAAAACAAAGCTTCATATCATGATCATAATTTCCTTCAGATCCATTCTCGATTACATGGTTTGCATGTATTTGTATTTTCTAGATAAGTATCAATTTATTATCAAAATACGCTAAATATAGACCACTTCACTTATTCCAAGGAGACAATTACATAAGGACTTACCATTTACAAACAGACGCCATATTAGATCATAATGCAACTCTGTGAGTTAGGTAAGCAGGTATTATTATTCCACTTTAC